>NW_027635538.1:438406-706603 GCF_903797595.1 Erithacus rubecula | reverse complement strand
AGAGAGAAGAGAAGAGAAGAGAAGAGAAGAGAAGAGAAGAGAAGAGAAGAGAAGAGAAGAGAAGAGAAGAGAAGAGAAGGAAAAGGAAAGGGAAAGGAATCTAAGAAGAGCTCAGGTTCTCCACTCTCCACTCAGAGATCCCCAGAGTGTCCCCAGCAGATGCTGGTGATGGACTGAGCTCCTCCAACTCTTGACCAGACCACAAGAGCCAAAATTTTGACTGAGGCTGCACTTTTTGCTGCAGTCCCACCCAAACCAGCTGCAGGACAGCGGAGAAGCCTTGGATGGTGGAGCAAACAGCTCCACTTCCCAAATTTCATCAGAACCAAAGGATTCACAGACATGTCTGAATAAAGGGAATAAAGGGAAATGGGGATAAAGAGCCCAACTCCCCGCAGTGGGAAGTGACACAGAGACACCAAAGAATTCCCATTTCCACCCCTCACACACACCACCAAACCAAGGCAACATTTCCCCCAGCGGAGTCGCCAGGATATCATTTATAAAACCCCATGAGAAATACATCTGCACAAAATAACTGACACCGTGTTCCCTGCGTGGCATATGCAGGCTGAAAATAAACATTGCTTCTCCATGCTCAGCGCTCCAGCAGAGCCTGCAAGCAGCAGGAAATGCATGAAACATGGGGAAGGAAGAATGGCAGTGGGAGGGAACACGGAACCACTCGGAGAGCAGGGAAGGCGGCCCCGGGAGTTAAAATACACAGCAGGCAAAGGGATGAGAGGAGCCAAGAGAGCTGAAAAAAATGGCACAAGAGACGAGAGAGGCAGCTGGGGGAGTTAAAACATGCAGATGGAGGGATGGCTGGGAGAGAGGAAAGACCTGGATGCGAGCGGAGAGGCCGGGAGCGGCCACCTAAAATAAACGGGGGAGCAGCGGGGTGCAGGTGAGGAGGGGGATTCCTGGGGGGGGTTCCACCCAGCTGAGCAGCAGCAGCACCCACCTGCACCTGGCTGGGTGATGGGCACGGGGATCAGCCCAAATTCAAACATGGGGATCATCCCCTCCTTCCCTAGACCCCAAATTCAAACACGGGAATCATCCCCTCCTTCCCTAGACCCCAAATTCAAACACTGGGGGATCATCCCCTCCTTCCCTAGACCCCAAACTCAAACACTGGGGGATCATCCCCTCCTTCCCTAGACCCCAAATTCAAACACTGGGGGATCATCCCCTCCTTCCCTAGACCCCAAACTCAAACACTGGGGGATCATCCCCCTCCTTCCCTAGACCCCAAATTCAAACATTTGGGGGATCATCCCCTCCTTACCCACCCCAAATTCAAACATCTGGGGGATCATGCCCTCCTTCCCTAGACCCCAAATTCAAACATTTGGGGGATCATGCCCTCCTTCTCTAGACCCCAAATTCAAACACTGAGAATCATCCCCTCTTTCCACATCCCAAACTCAAACACTGGGGGATCATCCCCTCCTTCCCTAGACCCCAAACTCAAACACTGGGGGTATCATTCCCTCCTTCCACACCCCAAATTCAAACACTTGGGGGATCATCCCCTTCTTTCTCCACCATTCCAAATGCAAATCCATTGGAGGAATTGCTGCCTCCTTTCCCCACATTTCCAAATCCAAATTACTTGGAGGAATCATCTCCTCCTCCCCACACCCCAAATTCCAACCACTCAGAGGAATCATCCCCTCCTTTCCACAATCCCAAATACAAATCTAGTGGAGGAATCATCCTCTATTTCCTATATCCCAAATTCAAATCCATTGAAGGAATCATCCCCTCCTTCCTATATCCCAACTGAAAAACCATTGGAAGAATCACCCCCTCCTTCCCACAATCCCAAATGCAAATCCATTGGGGTATCCATCTCCTCCTTCCTATATCCCAAATGAAAATCCTTTGGAGGAATGTTCCCTTCCTTCCCCACATCCCAAATTCAAACCACTTGGAAGAATCACCCCCTCTTTTCCCACAATCCCAAATGCAAATCCATTGGAGGAATCATCCCCTCCTTCCCATAATCCCAAATCCAAATCCATTGGAGGAATCATCCTGTATTTCCTATATCCCAATTGAAAATCCACTGGAAGAATTATCCCCTCCTTCCCACATCCCAAATGCAAATCCTTTGAAAGAATTATATCCCACTTCTCACAATCCCAAATGCAAATCCATTGGAATAATGATCCTCTACTTGCCATATCCCAAAAGAAAATCAGTTGGGAGGATCATCCTCTACTTTTCCTATCCCAATAGAAAATCCATTGGAGGAATTGTCCCCTCCTTCCCATATCCCAAAGGCAAATCCCCTGGAGGATGCAGCCAGGGACTCCTGATCTCTCCAGCCTCCAAATAATGAGTGACACGTTCATCCTTTCCCATTTGCAGCCCCCACAGGGATTTTTATCAATCAACAATAAATAATAAATGCCTGCCTGGATCTCAGCCCCATCACAAACACCCTCCTGGAACTCACACCCTAATAACTTTATAAAGTTACACTTGCTCCAAAGGTTGTTTTTTTTTCCCCCAAAATGAGTTTTCAGCTCCTCATGCCAGCCCCAGGAACCCAAGGATATCTGATGGCAAAGGAAGCAGGCACAAAGCTCTGGGGAGAATTCAGGCAGGCAAAAGCAGAGCCTGGATATTTTTATACCCACAGAGTTTCGTGGCAGTCAGAAGGAAAATTTTCCCTCACAAATGTGAATTAAAGCTTTCAATAAGTCAATTTTTTTCCTTTTTTTTTTTTGAGGGCACCCTCCTGTAAGTTCACAGCTAAAATCAGTTTTAGGCCTGCACTGAGCACAGGTGCAAAACTAGTATCAACCCAAGGATTTGTGATGCCCCTGAGGACAAAGAAATGATTTATTGGTTTTGTTTTGCTGCAAAGGATGGAGCAAATTTCACCATCAGTTTTATTTTCTCCTCAGGTGCCAATCCATTTTTACTGGTTTATTTCAGCTCAGGGATGGCCCAGGTGGGTCATGCTGGAGACAATAATTTATTAATTTAGAGAGGAGTTTCCTCCAGATTTCTCCAGATTTTTTACACATAAAGGATTTTATCTGTGGATATCCTTTGAAGCAATAAAATCATTTGTCCTGGGTGTTGATTTTTTTTTGGGGGGGGATGGTTAAATGAGAACCAGTTAAACCAGTGGCAACACACAAAACCACCTCAGTGCAAAGCCTGAGTTCCTACACACAGCTTGGAGTAAGCCCTGAGTAAATTACTCCAGAGTAAAGCATGGCCATGGCCAGGAACATTCCCAGAGATGCTGCTGGAAAATCCTGACCCATGGGGGTGACAAAGGGACTTGGAGCAGGGAAGAAGCTACAGGGATTTTGTCCAGAAGGAGAATGAAATAAAATTCAAATGTTTTGCACAAAATTAGGGGGGTTGGAATCTGCTCCTCACTGGGATTAGATGGACTTTGAGGTCTCTTCCTACCCAAATAATTCCATGGTAATCTCTGAACATCATTAATCTCCAGTGGTTGCTGAGTGGAGAATGAAATTCATGGACAGTTTTCCATTCTGAACTGAATTCAGAGGGTTTGTCCCCCACTGGGTTATCCAAACTGCTGGGGTGTCAGGGATGAGTTAAAATAACCACAGGAAACTTCACCAAGCCTGACATTGGTCTGAAATGATGGTGAATGGAAATTTAATTTTAAAAAATATCTATTTTGTGGATGAAATTTGAGGAGGGACCTTGTGGCTCTGCAAGGAGGAGGACAGGAGGGGAGGGATTTGGGATCTTACCCAGGGAACAGGGGCAGGAGGCAGGGAACAGCTTCAGGGAGGGTTTAGGTTGGATTTGGGGAGAATTCCTCCAGGGGAAGGTTTGTTGGGCACTGGAAGGGGCTGCCCAGGGCAGGGCTGGGGTTCCCACCCTGCAGGGACCTCAGAGCCCTGGGGAATGGCCAGTGCTGGCATGGTGACCTTGCAGGACCTTTCCAACCCAAACCATTCCATGATTCCATGAAATCTCAGTGCCTGACCCCCACTGAGACCCTTCCCCCCTTCCCTGGGGAATCCCCCCTCCCCTCAGACTCACTTCTCCAGCAGGGACATGATGATGGGAGGTAGAACCAGTATAGGCATGGGCAGGACCACTCTGGTCAGGGCTGTTTCCAGCAGAGCCTGCAGGGCAAAACCAAACAAACAAACACATCCAGAGATCCCAAACACGCCCCAGGATGCACTGCCAGGCTCAAACAGGGCTCTGATGGCAAAGAGAGGCTCTGCCAGCCCTGCCATGGGATGTTTGATCTCAACATTTGGGGCCACAAAGGCAGCAGAGTAAATAAACAAACAGAGACAAACAGACAGAGACAGACAGACAAACAGACAAACAGACAAACAAACAGAGCTCCCCTGGCTCCACCTGCTGTGAACAAAAGTGCCCAAACATCCCAAAGATCCCTGCACAGACAGGGTGGGACAGCTGCTGGGAGGGAAATGTTGGAGGGGAAATATTGGAGGGGAAATGTAGGGGAATGTTGTGGGGAAATGTTGGAAGGGAAATGTTGGAAAAGTGTTGGAAGGGAAATGTAGGGAAATGTTGGAGGGAAATGTTGTAGGGGAAATCCAGGAGAGATGTAGGGGAAACGTTGTAGGGAAATGTTGGAGGGGAAATGTTTAGGGGAAATGTTGCAGGGGAAATATGGGGAAATGTTGCAGGGGAGATGTTGGAGGGGAGATGTAGAGGAAATGTAGGGAAATGTACAAAAATGTTGTAGAAACATGTTGGAGGGAAATGTTGGAGGGGAAACGTTGTAGGAAAAATGTTGGATGGAAATGTTGGAGGGGAAATCTAGGGGAGATGTTGGAGGGGAAACAGGGAAATGTTGTGGGGAAATATTGGTGGAGAAATGTTATAGGGGAAATGTTATAGGGGAAACGTTGTAGGGAAATGTTGTAGGGAAATGTTGGAGGGGAAATGTTGTAGGGAAAATGTTGGAGAGAAATGTTGGAGGGGAAATCTAGGGGAGATGTTGTAGGGGAAACATTAGAAGGAAATGTAGGGGAAATGTTGGTGGGGAAATATTGGAGGGAAATGTTGGAGGGAAATGTTATGGAAGAAACGTAGGGGAATGTTGGAGGGGAAATGTAGGGGCAGTGTTGTAGGGAAATGTGGGAATGGAAGGGATTTAAGATCCCTTCCACCCAAACCATTCCATGGCTTTATGTCACAACAACCCCTCCCACAGGGACAGCTGTGTCACACTGAGATCTGCCACCTTTTACATGACAAAAACCAGGATTAACCTATCCAGGAATTAATTATCCAGGGACTGGATGGCAGCTGAGCAGAAGTTCCCAGAACTCCCAGATTTTATCTTTAAGCTCCACCTCCACCACTCTCACAGCCCCTTCACTTTATTTCATTTTCTCTTTCGCCCATCAGGATGGAGAGGGGAGGGTGGGTGCTGGAGCCAGTGAATGAAGTGAGGAAAGCCATCCCTGGAGGTGTCTGTGCATCCCCCAGCCCAGCCCGGGCTCTGCTCTGGTCTCCCGTCCCTGCAGGGCTGTGCATCGCTCGCTGTCCCCGGAGTCCTTGGGCAGGGCAGGGAGGAAATGCCAAGCACGGTGCGATTAGTGATTAAGTGCTGTGCCCGGGCGTGTGCTCAGCCCCACAGCTCAGCTCAGAGCCCTGGAGAAAGAGCAGCAGCTCAGGGTGCTCGGCAGCACAGCCGGGCGGGTGGCGCGGGGGGGCACAGCTGGAGCAACATCTGGCCGCCCTCAGCCAGCCCTGGGGCAGCTCCCGGGGCAGGGGAGGCTGGAAAAGCTGCTCAGCCCTTCGGGAGAAGGCGTGAGGGATCTTTGCTGGGCGTTGCACAGAGAATTCCTGCTGGAGCATCAGGCACAGGATCAGCCCTTGCTGCCTTCCAAACCAGGGCCAGCCCCAAATCCCCCTGCACGAATCCGGGCTCTCCCCCTCTCCCAGCCCCCAAAGCCCCGCGTCCATCCCCAGAGCAGTGCTGGGGGATGTGCTGAGCCCCCCCAGCTCCCCATACTCACATGCTTGGCAGCGACTCTGGAAGAGCCAACCACGTTGCCATTGCTGTCCAGGACATCGATGCCCTCCTCCAGCTCCGTGTGCCTCATCAGCACCACGTTACAGATGTTGGCACTGGCTGGGGACACAAGGGCAGCAGGATCAGCAGCTGCACTCTCCAACTTTCCCTGATTTCTGGCACTGAGCCCCTGGAGAACACGGCTTCTGACCTGGGGCACTGGAGAAGCTCCCAAGTTTGGGAGTTAAAATCGTGAGTAGAGGTGTGTGGTGAAGGGATTTGGGGGTTGAGATGATGGGATAAGATGAGGATTTTGGGATGTTGTCTCTCTCCTCTTCCTGATTTCTGGCAGCGGTTTTTAGTTGGGCTGTGTAACAGGGGTTTTGGTTATTGGGTTAAAAGTGTAAATAACACAAGTATTAGCTTTTAATGGAGCTGCTTGGCTTTAAAAGACCTTGTAACCAGCTTGATACACCTCCATTTTTAGCTGTTAGCTACAAGTGCTGCAAAACTCTTTGTACTACAAAAAAAATTAAAAAAAACCCAACTAAACCTGAAAATAAAAAATATGTCTCTTTCGTGCTTGAATCCTGACTCGAAGTGAAAGAAAAAAGCAAACAAAACAAAACAAAACAAACCCCCAAACAAACAAAAATAATAAAAAAAAAAAAAAACCCTAAAAACAAAAAAAATCCCAAAAAAAACCCCAAAAACCAACCAAAAAAATACCAAAACCCCCAAGTCACTAATGAAGTGGCACAAACTAAGCACTGTCAGAGCAGCCCTGCTCAGCCCCCACTGGCAGCTGCTGTTTGCCCTCCAGATCTCCTCCCCTCACTCTGCTGAGGTGAATTGTTCTGACCCCAAAAAAGGTGGGATTCTCAAGGAGAACAAGAGCCAATTTTTATTTTTTTCTCTCTGGGGCAATAAGGGCAATAGGGCTAGAGGCAGGTGCAAGGTGTCCTTGGCTGTGGGTGGAATTTGATGGTCTTTAGGTCCTTTCCAGCCCAAACCATTCCAGGATTTCCTTAGTTTTGGGGAAAATGGCTCAGTGCACCAGGAGCTTGGAGACCCCTGCTCCCCTCCCAGTTTTTGTGGCTTTTGAGGGTCGAGGTGACCCCAAATTCTGATCAGGAGTTGGGTTGAGCACCCTCCCCGTGGCTCAGGCACCTCCCAAAGCAAAGCTGCAAATCCCCCCCAAACTTTGGGGCTGATCAAGTGGCATTTGCCAGCACCTCCCCCCTTTTCCCCCAACACTTCCCTGCAAACTTTCCACCCAGAGCTGAGACAAACCCAGCGCTGCTGCAGGCACCAGTGCCTTCCAAAAATGTGTTTCTGCGCCGCCTGATGGGTTAATACCCGCTAATTAATCTCCACTCATGTCATATAACAAATGTCTAATTTTTTGAGGGTGGTGGGTGGGTGAGCCCTCTCTGAAGGCAGCTCTGTGCAATCAGGGATGATTTGTGGTGACAAATGCTCCTTCCACTCCAGAGGGAGAGGAACACACACACACGCACACTCTGTCTCTCCCTTGCATATTCCAACCACTCCTCCCATCTATCAAAAGATCTGTGTTCCCAACCCTTCACTCCTCAATAAAGAACATTTATTATTTCCTTTCATTTCAGGGAAGTTTAGCCCCTGTTTGGTTGTTTTTTTGGTGGTTTTTTTTTTTCATTTTTAACACTCTGCCCCATCCTCCTCGCTGTCAATCACCAGGGAGCAGATCAAACACTGAGCAGAGCTGCTCGGGCACAGAGCTCAGGATGGGATGTCCAGACCTGCCTGATGCTCCCAAGATGGTTTTTCCAAGGATTCTGGATTCCCTGAGCCAAGAGCTGCTCCCCTTCTGCCTCCTGGGAGAGCAGAGAACTCCGCTAATTACGGCTGAACTCGGATTTCAGCCTCTGAAATAAATGAATAAATGTGCAGACTAATAATCAGATAAATATATCTGCAGGGTTTGGGAGGGAATTGTGCAAATGAGGCTGTGGGAGCACTCTGAGCACAGCAGGAACTGGATTTGGGTTCCAAACCAAGCCACCACCCCACTCCTGGCTCTTTGTAGGATTTTTTTTTTCTATTCCAGGTTGTTTTCCACACTCTAAATGTCCTTGGGCATCATCTCAACACAACGATTTTGACCAAAAATTCCCAAGGAGAAGAAATCCTTCCTCCCTGTCCCTGCTCTCCAGTGAGGATCCTCCTGTCAGCTTTCATTTCCCTCAGGTCAGGTTGGGGTGGGATTTTTGGGGCTTTCTGAGTTTGGGGTTGTTTTTTTTTTAGCCATGAATATCTCCAGGATGAGATGGACTTGGGGACAGCTGCTCACACCATTTTTTCTTTGACATTTTTGGGATTTTTTTTTTAAATTTTGGGATTTTTTGGACAATTTTGGTGATTTTTCTGGGACAATTTTGGGATTTTTTTGACAATTTTGGTGATTTTTCTGGGACAATTTTGGCATTTTTTTGGACAATTATGGGATTTCTTTGGGGACAACTTTGAGATTTTTTGGACAATTTGAGATTTTTTTGGACAATTTTGGGATTTTTTTGGACAATTTTGGGATTTTTTGGGACAATTTTGGGATTTTTTGAGCATTTTTGGGATTTTTTTTGGACAATTTTGGGATTTTTTTTGGGACAATTTTGGGATTTTTGGGGACAATTTTGAGAATTTTTTGGACAATTTGGTGATTTTTTTGGGACAATTTTGGGATTTTTTGAACATTTTTGAGATATTTTCTTGCACAATTTTGGGATTTTTTTGGAGACAATTTTGGGATTTTTTTTGACAATTTGGGGATTTTTTTTTTTTTACAATTTTGGGATTTTTTGGGGGGACAATTTTGGGATATTTTTTGACAATTTTGAGGGGTTTTGGATAATTTTGGGATTTTTTAAAATATAATTTGGGATTTGTTTGAACAATATGGGGGTTTTTTTGGGAATTTGTTTTGGACTATTTTGGGATATTTTGGATAATTTTGTGATTTTTTGGGACAATTTTGGAATTTTTTGAGGGGCAATTTTGGGATTTTTTTGGACAAATCCCTGGTGCTCTCCTGGGTAATAAAACCCAAGAAAAGCAGAATCCCTCTAAAACAAATCCCAGAAAAATCCCAGGAAAACAACAGCAAAGCCTTGGGTACAACCCTTACAACACAATCCCTGTGCCCCTCTCTGCAGGCAGAACTTTTTATTTTCTGCTTTTCTGGCAGAAAAAAGGGAGAAAAAAAAATATCCAGCAACTCAGGAATTAAGGGCTGGAGAGACACAACAAGAAATTCCCTGTTAAAAGGGAGCAAAAAAGCCAGAAAAAGTGAGAGCAGCAGAGGTGAAGGGGCTCAGGAAAACTCTGATGTGGGAATTGACAGCCAAGGAAAAAAGGAAAATTTGGCATCAAGGGGCTGAAAAAGGAACCTGGATCAGGGAGCAAAGCCCATTTTTTAGTGATTTCCTCCACGCCTGGGGGATTTTTGTGAATAAATCAGCTTACACCAAAAATCACCCCAAAGGCAGGGGTGATTTCTTCAGGGCTGAAGCAGCTCAGCCTGTGCTGGAGGGTGGCAGTCAGGGCAGAACATTTATTGGCATCTGAGTGCAAAGTAAGCAATGTGATTTATTGCAAAATAAGCAATGTGATTTATTGTAATGTAATCAATGGGATTTATTGTAATGTCATCAATGGGATTTATTGTAATGTAATCAATGTGATTTATTGCAATGTAATCAATGGGATTTATTGTAATGTCATCAATGGGATTTATTGTAATGTAATCGATGTGATTTATTGCAATGTCATCAATGTGATTTATTGCAATGTAATCAATGGGATTTATTGTAATGTAATCAATGTGATTTATTGTAATGTAATTAATGTATTTCATTGCAATGTGATCAATGTATTTTATTGCAATGTAATCAATGTGTTTTATTGCAATGCAATCAATGTGTTTTATTGCAATGCAATCAATGCATTTTATTGTAATGTAATCAATGTGATTTATTGCAATGTAATCAATGTGTTTTATTGCAATGTAATCAATGTATTTTATTGCAATGTAATCGATGGGATTTATTGCAATGTCATCAATGTATTTTATTGCAATGTAATCAATGCATTTTATTGCAATGTAATCAATATATTTTATTGCAATGTAATCAATGTGATTTATTGCAATGTAATCAATGTATTTTATTGCAATGTAATTAATGCATTTTATTGCAATGTGATCAATGCATTTTATTGCAATGTGATCAATGCATCTTATTACATTGTAATCAATGTATTTTATTGCAATGTAATAAATGCATTTTATTGCAATGCAATAAATGCATTTTTTTGCAAACTAACCAATGCATTTTATTGAAAAATAACCAATGCATCTTATTGCAAAATAATAAATGCATTGGATTGTAAACTTACCAATGCATCTTATTGCAAAATAACCAATGCATTATATTGCAAACTAACCAATGCATCTTATTGGAATGTAATGAATGCATTTTATTGCAAACTAATCAATGCATCTTATTGCAAACTAACCACAGTGCTGCTGCCCATTTGAGGATTTGACCCAGCTCAACCCAGATTTTGCAGGTGAAACGCTCCCAGACTGGAATGGTTGAGGATCAGTCAGGGCTGATCAGCTGCTACAGAGTGGACAGTGCAGCTGAAAATCCTTCACCAGCCTTTTTTGCAGCATTTTTCCTGCCAAAATTCTGCTTTTCAGAGTCCCAGCCCTGCCCCAGCTCAGGCAGCACCCCTGAGAGGACACGAGCAGGAAGGGAGGAGCTGTGTCCATCCCAGGGGCTGCTGGCCACCTGCAGGTTTGCAGCCACCATTGGAAAGACAAAGAAAAAGGAATTTTTCCTTACCAACAGCAGGGAATGGCACAAACCTCTGGATCAGGAGCCGGGTGGCCGGGGTGAACTTGTTTGCTCTCTGGATCAGCACGTTAAGGCCCACCTTGGACAGGAGAAAAACAGAGTTCATGAGCAGAGCAGGGCAGAGGGCACAGTCTGGGGTCTGTCCCCTGGAGAGGGGTTTGAGAGCTAAACCTCCCCCAGTGCAGGGCTTGGCTGGGCTGGGCTCAACTCTTTAGTCAACACAGGGTTAAATCCAATTGTTGAGCTTAAAACAAGGGTCGAACCCAACCTTGGGTTTAAATGAAGGGCTGAACCCAGTTCTTGGGTTTAAATGAAGGGCTGAACCCAGTTCTTGGGTTTAAATGAATGGTTGAATCTAACTTGGGTTTAAATGAAGAGTTGAGCCCAGCTTGGGTTTAAATGAAGTATTGAACCCAACTCTTGGGTTTAAATGAAGAGTTGAACTCAACTTTTGGGTTTAAATGAAGGGCTGAACCCAGTTCTTGGGTTTATATGAAGATTTGAACCCAACCATTTGGTTTAAATTAAGGATTGAGCCCAACCTGTGGGTTTACTAAAAGGGTTGAACCCAACTCTTGGGTTTGAATGAAAGACTGAACCCCAGTCCATCCCAGCCCCAGGAGAAGCACAACTGCTGGCTAAGCCCTGCCTGAGCACAGGGCTGATTCTCCAGCCCCAGAAAAGTTTTCCAGAGCCTTTCCCAAGGTTTTCACCCAGACCCCAAACTCTTGAACTTCAACCCCTTCAAAAAAGACTGCTTTTTTTTTTTTTTTTTTTTTTTTTTTTTTTTTCATCTTGTGGGTATTGGTATGAATCTTTTCAAAGTCTGAACACCTCCAGAAACTGTGACACAGTTTAAAATGTGTGGCTTTAAGAGAAGCCAGTTTTAAGCCTGGCTTTGCTGGTCTGCCCCATGGATTTGGGTATTTAGTCTGGACATGGTTAATCTGTGTCCATGACAGATTTTGTTGGGTTTGCAGCCCCTGCTCAGAGGTCTGAGGGAGGATTTGACATTGAGGTGGAAAATCAGCAGCTTTTGCAAGAGCAAAGCTGAGTCTGGGAGAGCCAGCACGGTGAGGGCAGGGCAGTAAAAACATTTTACTTCAGATTTAATGTGATTAACTCAGTCCCCACTTGCAACACCCCTGCTGGGAATATGAAATTAAATCCCAAATCCTCAACACAAGGTCTGGGCATAGGAAACCAATGAGGGTTTGTTTGCACAGTTTGGAAATTGCTGTTGCTCCTTCCAGGGCAAGCAGGGCAGGAACTGCTCAGCCTCAGGCCACCAAAGCAAAAGGGTCACCAAGATGTTAATGAGTTTAATTACTTGGGATTGGCTGAAGGATGCTGTTGAGGTGAATTCATCATTAAAAACCAAGCTCAGGTTTATTGTTGTGACCATCACCCAGTCACTGATGATGGAAACATGGAACAGAATCAGGGGGATTCACCTCACCAAACTGGCACAGGCACAGAATCTGGAAAAATCCTCAGAAATGGCAGGAAAAGCCCTCTGAGATGGAGATCAACCATCCCCAGCACTGCCCCATGTCCCCAAGTGCCACAGGCACAGATTAAAATCCCTGCAGGGACAGGGACTCCAGCCTGCCCTGCCAGCTGTGCTCTGCACCTTTGGGTGAAGGAATTCTTCAATTGAACCTTCCCTGGCCCAGCCTGCAGCTGCTCCCTGCTGTCCCTCTGCAGCTCCAGGGATGGACACAATGCCAGAACGGGCTGGGAGGGAAGGGACCTCACAGAGACCCGTGGCAGGGACACTGTGCCAGGGTGTCACAGCCAGCCCAGGGACACTGCAGGGAGGGACAGGAGCAAATCCAGCAAATCCAGCAAATCCAGCTTTGCCCAATTGCTGAGGATTCCTCCTGGATGGGCTGGGGGAGCCAGGGGAGCTGACACGGGGACACGGGAGGGACACAGGGACATGGGAGGGACACAGGGACACGTGAATGGACACAGGGACACGTGAATGGACACAGGGACATGGGAGTGACACAGGGACACGTGAATGGACAGAGGGACATGGGAGGGACACAGGGACACGGGAGGGACACAGGGACATGGGAGGGACACAGGGACATGTGAATGGACACAGGGACACGGGAGGGACACAGGGACACATGAGTGACACAGGGACATGGGAGTGACACAGGGACATGTGGATGGACACAGGGACATGGGAGGGACACACAGGGACACGTGGATGGACACAGGGACATGGGAGTGACATGGGGACACGTGGATGGACACAGGGACACAGGAGTGGGATAGATGACTAAACACAGGGGCACGGGAGTGACACAGGGACACGTGAGTGGACACAGGGACACAGAGGGGACACAGGGACATGTGGTACCAACACCTCCTAACATCCCACAACACAAATCTGGGATCAAACCATCACTGGGACAGAAAGCTCCCCAGGGCTCTCCTGTGCCTCTGCCCTTCCTCCCTCCCTCCTCCTCCTCCTCAGGTGCCATTTGAATTCCTGCCATTTCTTTAGCTCCCAGTTTTGTTTCAGCATCAACAACATTCCCTCAGCAACTTTTGTGACATCATCACACTTGGAAGCCAGAACCATCAGACACTGTCAGGGACCAACACTTCTGATCTCTTTTCTTCTCCTTCGTGTCTCAAAAAGTTCTGACCTCATGTCTACCAAGACACCGATTTCAAAATCATGGGAATTAAAAAAAATATATCCCTGCTTTTTTCCTCCTTTTTATGAAAATTTTTTAAGCCTGAGAGATGGTTTTGAATGCCTGACACTGGCAATGACCAAGCCCACACCTCTTAAACCCGGCCTAGAGCAATAAATCCATCCAAGGAGTTATTTCACTTCACACTGAGAGGGAATTTTAAAGGAATCTCAGGAATCCAGCAAGCATTAGCTGGGAGATGGCACCACCCAAACGTTGCTGAGCCACTCTCTAGACTTCATGGACTGTTCTGGAGAAATCTCCACTGATTTAAGGGGTTTAGCATCCCTGAGTTCTGCAGCTAGAGATGGCTCTTCCAAGGAACCTGGAAAGTCCACTTGGAAAGAGGGACTGGCTCCAGGGGAGGTTATCCCTCATCCCCCAGTCACCAGATTGGAGTAGAACTAATTGGATCTGGTGAATCCCATCCAGCCAAGCTGGAGAAAAGAGCATTAGGAGAAGGAAGGAAAAAACTCATTCATTAGGGCTGGGAGGTGAAGATGGAGGCAGAGAGATGGAAAACTGGGCTCTGTCCCAACTGGAGCCTTCCCAAGGCAAGGAGAACAGAATGAGGGAGTGGAAGGGAAGGGAAAGCAACGAGAATCCGAGTAGGGAAGGAAGTTGGAGAGCACCAGGAGTGAGGGAAGGAGGAAACATCACTGACAAGAGAATTCCAGGAGGGATGGCCAGAGCAGCCCCACAGCTGGATGCTTCCAGGGAACACACAGTGTAGTCTGGACCAGGAGTGGAGAAAAGTGGGAATCATGCTGAGGACAAGACAGACTTGGTTTGGGAAATGTGGGGAAAGGAGAGTGAGGGGCTGTGCCCAAGACATGAGGGTCTTGTCTCATAGCAAGATCTCCATGAACCTGGACCCTGTCCAGAGGGACAGGAGGATGATGATGGTGGTGATGATGATGATGATGATGATGCTGGACACTGGGAGCATTCCCAGAGAACCCCATGTCCTTGTCTCCTACTGCCCCCACCGCTCAGGGCTGTGCCTTTGGGAATGGCTGCTGCAGCTCCAGGGATTTCTGGGCTCTGTGGAGGAACTGCCAGGCTGAGGCTCCAGCCTGACACATCCAAGCCCTCCCTTCTGGAACCCAGAAGGAACAGAGAAAGGGATGTGCAGGAATAGGAGCTTGGGAACAGAGATATGCAAACTTTAGAGCCAGGCACTGCTTCATTTGAAACTCCATTTCAAACAGAAGGTGATCACCAGCATGTTGGGTTGGTGTGTCCAGCAATGTGAATTCTGTCCCATCTGGGTGTGGCAGTGCCCCTGATCTCCTGGCACACATTCTCTGCTCATGGGCCATTGTTAAAAACCAGCTGGGCAATCATCTTTATCTTCCACAGCCCATCCTCCCTCCAGCAGATATCTCCTGTTCATGGCCACTGAGTCCCAGGGCATGGCTGATAAAATTCCATCATCCCACTGGGAGATGCTCCAGCCAGGGCAGGAGCCAAGCCTTTCCTACCCAGAGAAAAACTGACATTTGGAACACCAGAGCAGCCTTTCCACTGGATCCCAGAGGAAAGCCAGACCCTTGCACATCATCCCTGGAGCTTCAGAGGAAACTGCACCTTCTCCAGGAGCACTGCTCCAGCTGAGCCACATTTGCCACTGCAGGAGGATGCAGCACCATGGAATGGGACTGTGCCACCACCCTGACTGACTGACTGTGCCAGCTTGGATTCTGACTCTGGCAGGGTTGGGATTGTTCTGTGTAATACTGCATTGCTATTTTAATTTTCCTAGTGAAGAACTGTTATTCCTAATTCCCATCTCTTTGCCTGAGAGCCCCTTCATTTCAAAATTATAATAATTTGGAGGGAGGGGGTTTGCATTCTCCATTTCAAAGAGAAGTTCCTGCCTTTCTTGGCAGACACCTGTCCTGCAAACCAGGACACAGCACTTTGGATCCACTAGCATTTTCCTCCTGCTCCCAGGGAGCTCCATCCCCTCCCTGCCTTCTCCCAGTTCTCTCCTGGATGTTTCTGCTGCCCTGGGCAGGACAGAGCCCAGTCAGGGGAGGCTGCAGCCCAGGCTGCTGATGGACATCACAGCCCATTCACAGGCTGTCAGCACAGCTCACAGACAATTATCAGGAACAGGGAATGGGATTGGAAAACCTGCAGGGACACCTGCACCTGGGGAGCAGAGTGAGAAATGAGTGAGAGTGCAGCGTGGGCAGGGAAGGAGGAGCAGCCCCGGGATGGGGAGACCAGGGCATGGGAAGGAGGGGGATTGATGGGATGGATGGGAAAGGAGGGAATGGGATTGATGGGAAGAGGAGGAGTGGGATTAATGGGAATGCAGGGAATGGGATTGCTGGTGTGGGAAGGATTGGGATTGATGGGAAGGGAAGGAGAGGGATTGATGGTGCGGGAAGGATTTGGACTGATGGGAAGGGAATGGTAGAAAGGGAAGGAATGGGAAGAAATGGGATTGCTGGAATGGGAAGGAATGGGATTGCTGGAAAGAGAAGGAATGAGATTACTGGAAAGAGAAGGAATGGGATTGAATTGAAAAACTGAAAGCTCCAATCCCAACAGAGTCCCACAGAAAACTGAGAGAGGCTTCAAGGAGAGCCCAAGAGTGACTCCAGAGGAGGCCACCCCAGCAGTGCCAGTGCAGGGAACAGGGAATGGCTGCTCCTGGTTCTTGGGCTGGTTTTTAATTCCAGACCTTTCAGCACAGCCCCAAGAGTCACTTCTGCCCCCAGGGAGAAGTCTGAGCCTAAGGCCAAAGCCCTGAAGAGCTGAGCCCAAAAGGGATCAGCAATGCCACAACAATGGAGCTGGGATCTGAAATTGGGAAATCCTGGAATGGGTGGGGCTGGAAAAATCCCCTCTCATCCCATCTCATCTCATCATCATCAGGGACACCTTCAGTGCCAGGGTGTTCCAACCTGCCCTTGGACACTGCCAGGGATGGGGCAGCCCCAAATTCCCTGGGCAAAAGAAATCTTCTTCCATATAGGAATAATCAAATTGTCTTCAATAATTATTATCTACACAAAATTAAAATCTCTAAAAAGCAACTATTACCCATAAAATAGGCTTCATGCAGCTTTTTTAACCTTCTAAAAGTGTGAAAAATAGCAGAGTAAAAGTGAGTGTGTCAGCTGGAAAGAGTTTCTGTCTCATCACATCCCCCCTGATCTGTGCAGCTCTTGGCACTGAAATACTGGGGGGAATAAAAAAATTCCAAACATTTAAAACATACTTGGTCTTTCTCAAGTCTTTTTACTTCTGCCTGCCTTTGTTTGCCTTGTTTAGGAAAACCAGCTGGTATTAATTGCACTTCATGCACCACCAGCAGGAACAGCAGCCAGATATCAGGAATTGGAGCCCAATCCCAGGAATCCACTCAAATGAGGGGGGAAAAAATTATATCATCACTCTGTTCAGAACAGCAGTAAAATGAGGGAGCAAAAGAAAAGGCAGGAAAGAGGCTGGTGGGGGGAGAGTGGGATAAAAATAAATTACAAACATAGAAAGAGAGATATTAGAGATGGGATTCCCAGATTTGCTGTGGATCCCTGGCAGGGCCCAAGGCCAGGCTGAACATTGGGACAGTGGGAGGTGTCCCTGCCCTGGATGGGGTGGGAATGAGTGGGATTTAATGGGATTTAATGGGATTTAATGGGATTTAATGGGATTTAAGGTCCCTTCCCACCCAACCCTTCCAGGATTCCATGCCATGACCTGAACACCAGCTCCAGCTCGAAACACATCCACAGGAGAAGATGCAATTCCATCTCCAGAGAACATTCCAGAACTCTCCTCTCCTCTCCTAGCACCCAGGGCTCTGCAGCCTCGAGGTCTCCAACTCAGCCTGGTTAATTAATCCACCACCAATTAATGCAGGGGTTCAGAGAGTAACAGAGCACAGAGCAGGAGGTGCTGGGTGGGATTCTGGTTCAGCAGGAAAAGTCCAAAATTAAGAGCTCTGGGTCTGCCCATGAAGAATGCTTTAAACACCCTGCTGGGGGCCAGCAGTGAGTCCAAGGTGGGTCATTAGGAGCTGCTATTAATGGCATTAATCACTGAATTTTAATGCAGGTCACTGGTTCTGGTCCTGCTGGAAGCTCGGCCATGCAGGCACAGCCACACCTCACTGACTGCATTACCAAGATGGACTTGAGAGAATTCAAAGATAAAAACATGCTTGGCAACCCAAAAACACCTCCCAAGCAGCCCCTGAGCCATGGAATGCAGAGATATAAAGAGTTACCCACTGCTATTGAGACAGCACTTATGACAGCTCCCAAGTAGCCCTGGATGAACTTGGACGTCGGAGAAGGCTTGGAGAGAAAAACAAAACACATTTTCAATAAACAAACTTCTGGTTATTAATATTCAACCCATTTCCCCCTCCCCAGTTTGGGGTTTTTTTTGTTTGTTTGTTTTGTTTCTGGTGTATTTGTTTCAAAGCAGAGACAGGTTTCATTTTGTCATATTGTTCTGTGACACATGGTCTGTCATCCCGAGAGGCAAGAGCGAGGAAATCGTGGCCTCCCGAGCAAGGTTACAGGGAATGGAAAATTAATTGGCATCAGGAAATTATAATAATAGCAGCTCAAAGGAAGGATGTGAGTGAAATTCAGCAAATGGTACCAAATTAGCATTTCTACCCTCGAGTGCTGAACCCCAAACTCGCCACAGTCAATATTTTGTCTGTGAAATGTTCTCTCAATGAGCTGGATGGATTCCAGCTCAGCTTCCCACATCCCAACACGGGATGAATGGAGGCTGAGGAGAAGGAGGGGAGGAGGAACATTCCCAGGAACATCCCAGGGACATTCCCAGCACATCCCAGGAACATCCCAGGGACATTCCCAGCATATCCCAGGAACATCCCAGAGACATACCCAGCACATCCCAGGGACACTCCCAGGGACACTCCCAGCACATCCCAGGGACATCCCAGGGACATTCCCAGCACATCCCAGGGACATTCCCAGCACATCCCATTCCCAGCACTTCCCACTGCTGCCAGCAGTGATGGGATGGGATCCTGCAGATGGGATCCTGGAGTTTGCTCCTGCTTCCCCCAGGCACCACCCTGCTCCGTGCCAATTAGACCCCAGTCCAACCGTTCCAGACCAGCCAGGAGCTGGTTCAGCTCCAATGCCCCATTTCTGCTCCTCGGCCATTCCCAGACCCTCGTGCTGGTGGCACTGAGCCCCAGCAGGGGACAGTGGCCAGCCTGGGCCCCCAGGCCCCTGGGAGGTGTGGGGCGGGGGCAGGCAGGGGTGTCCCCAGGCCCCTGGGAGGTGTGGGGCGGGGGCAGGCAGGGGTGTCCCCAGGCCCCTGGGAGGTGTGGGGCGGGGGCAGGCAGGGGTGTCCCCAGGCTGCTCACCTTGCTCGCGTTGCGGTTTGCATAGTTGACACACGCGTTGTGGCTCTGGTTCAACCACTGCGGGCAGAGGAGACACAGCTCAGCTCACAGACAGAACAACCCCACCCTGGCAGCTCTGAGGGGAGACTCAGCAGCCTGGGGGCTGCTCCCAGCTCAGCACCGTGCTGGGGCAGGGGTTTGATGCAGGCCTGGTTTGATGCAGGAGGGAAATCCCAAGGTGTCCAAGGGCAGCTCTGCTTGCCTGGATGCTGGTGGGCAGCTCCTTCCTGCCCCCATCTAGTGCTGTGGGGTTGAAATCTCACAGAATCCCAGGATCACTGAGGCTGGAAAATCCCTCCAAGGTCACCAATCCCCAGCTTGTCCCCAGCCCAGAGCACTGAGTGCCACGTCCAGGTGTTCCTTGGGATCTGGGGTTGCAGTGCAGGAATGTCCAGCAATGTGAATTCTGTCCCACCTGGGTGTGGCAGTGCCCCTGATCTCCTGGCACACATTCTCTGCTCATGGGCATCTTTAAACCAGCTGGGCAATCATCTTTATCTTCCACAGCCCATCCTCCCTCCAGCAGATATCTCCTGTTCATGGCCACTGAGTCCCAGGGCATGGCTGATAAAATTCCATCATCCCACTGGGAGATGCTCCAGCCAGGGCAGGAGCCAAGCCTTTCCTACCCAGAGAAAAACTGACATTTGGAACACCAGAGCAGCCTTTCCACTGGATCCCAGAGGAAAGCCAGACCCTTGCACATCATCCCTGGAGCTTCAGAGGAAACTGCACCTTCTCCAGGAGCACTGCTCCAGCTGAGCCACATCTGCCCCTGCAGGAGGATGCAGCACCATGGAATGGGACTGTGCCACCACCCTGACTGACTGACTGTGCCAGCTTGGATTCTGACTCTGGCAGGGCTGGGATTGTTCTGTGTAATACTGCATTGCTATTTTAATTTTCCTAGTGAAGAACTGTTATTCCTAATTCACAGATCTTTGCCTGAGAGCCCCTTAATTTCACAATTATAATAATTTGGAGGGAGGGGGTTTACATTCTCCATTTCAAAGAGAAGCTCCTGCCTTTATTGGCAGACACCTGTCCTGCAAACCAGGACACTTGGACACCTCCAGGGATGGGCACTGTTGTGGGCAGCACCTTCCAATATCCAGCCACCCTCAATGTGAAGAAATTTCTCCCGGTGTGCTGGCCAAATCCAAGGGCAGGCAGGATCCAGCAAAAGCCCAGCTGCCATTCCAGCAGGAACTTCCTGAGCTCCAGAGGCTCCCAGAGGGTCACAGGAGCAGGAGATGAGCAGCTACCCCAGCTTGGCATTAAACTGGCACTGGAACAGAGCAGCTGGGGCAGCCCCAGTCCCTGGGAATGCCCAAGGTCAGGCTGGACACTGGGGCTGGGAGCAGCCTGGGATGGTGGGAGGTGTCCCTGCCCTCCTGGGGTGGGATTTAAGGTCCCTTCCCACCCAAACCAGTCTGAGATTCCCTCCCAGATGTCCCTAAACAGGGCAGGGAGTGCCCTTCAAACCCCTGAGTGACTCAGGACATGCCCAGCTCCCCCTCCTCTGCCACCCAGGACAGCTCCCAGGCAAATCCCAAATTCCTGGCACATTGTCCCACCTTCCCCACGCTCCAGGCACATCCCACCCTGCTCAGAGCCTCCCTGGCTGCACAGCTCCATCCCCACTCACACTGCAGACAATAAAATACATTTGCCACCAGAAAGGAGCTGAAAATAACTCGTTCCTTCGTCTCAGCTGGCGCTGGAACCGCGCTCGTGGTGTGTTTACTATGGATCTCATTCCCCTGCCTGCTTCCTCCCCTTACTCTTAATTCCCAGAATTTTAATGGGAAATCACACCAGCACCTCCCTACACACACATTATTTCCTCCCAAAGTTCCTGTAGCAGACTGAATGCAGAGTCCTGGGCTGTGCCATACACTCCTATTCCCAAAAGTCCTGGGAACTGAGATTCCCAGGAGTCCCATCATCCCCAGCCCTGCACAGATGTTTGCCCTTCCAACATCTTTTCTCCCCCAAGGAAAATCCCAACTCCTTGTCCTCCTAAGGCAGATGTGTGAGTTCAGGGCCAACACTTCCATGATCCACAAATGGAGGAACCATTTAAACCCGGACAAAACTACTCCAAAAAGCTGATTTTTGGTGCTGCCCTGTTCTGCCTCTTTCCCACCATGGCACAGGAAGGTGTGAGATGAAAAGAGGAGCCAAGATTTGTTTCCAGCTCCTTCCAGGCATTTCCCTGGATGCATCCAGGCACATCCTGTCCCTAAAACATCAGCCTGTGCCCTGGGCACACCTCAGCTCTGCCCTGCCCACATCCCCACCCCTCCCTTGGAGTTACCTGCCAGAACACCGTGGAGGCCAAGGTCTGGTTGGGCAGGAGAAGACCAACAACCTGCAAGGGAAGAGATTCTCTCAGGATTAAACCATCCCTGCTTTGCTCCCCGTGCTTTTCCAGGCGTGCAAACAGCCAAGCTGATATTCCAGGCACTTGAATAAATTATCCTCATTTCTGGCTTCATTTCATTCCCGTTATTTTTTTGCCATCCCAGTTGTTATCAGCCTCCTGTCTCTCTGTTTTCCAGGGGTGGAACTGGCTGATGTCACTGCCCCTGAAAACTCTGCACCTTTAATTATCTAATTAAATTAAATTAATTATCTTATTAATGTTAAAATCATATAATGTTATCAGCTTGTGATACACCCTGAAAATCCCCTGGCAGCTGACACTGCCCAAAGATCCCATTAAAATCCCAACAATTCCCTAACCCAGCTATTTCTGGAAGGAAACACAAATGCTGCACGAAGGCAAGAGTTCAAAGCTGTCACTGTTTGGGGGTTCACATTTCCCTTTGGCACATTCCCTGCTTGGGGTAGCAGGAAAAAATCCCACTGGAACACCTGAGGACACCAGAGCCACCTGGGAGAACTCTGCTCCTGTTTGGGAGCCTGGCTTTAATTTGAATTAATTTTAATTAATTGATATTTTCCTGGTTTAAGCCAGCTTTTCTTATTTTAGGGCCATTTTCCTGTGGTTTAGGGGCATATTTTTTGTTTTAGGGCAATTTTTCCTGAATTAGGACATTTTTTTCCTCGTTTAGGGCCATTTTTTTTGTTTAATGTCATGTTTCCTGGTCTAAGGCAGTTTGTCCAGGTTTGAGGCAGTTTTTCCTGGTTTAGGGCAATTTTTTCTGGTTTAAAGCCATTTCTTCCTGGTTTAGGGGCAATTTCCTGTTTTAGGGCCACATTCCTGGGTTTGGGGCCATTTTTCCTGGTTAGGGCCACTTATCTTGTTTTAGGACCATTTTTCCTGGTTTAAGGCAGTTGTTGTTGGTTTATGGCCATTTCTTCCCTGTTTAGGACCATTTTTTCCTAGTTTAAGACCATTTTTCCTTCCAGAGCATAACAAGCTGAAGAAGAAAAGGGATGCAGGAAGGGGATCCCAACGATCAACACAACAAACACAGGCAGGACAACAAATCCTCAGCAAGACAAAACAATCCTTGCCATCACTCCCTGAGCCCTGAACACCCACCCCAAATTTCTGGAGGAGTTTTCTGGCTGTAAAACCCCAGGGAGAGAGACCTTGAGCAGCTCCTCGATCCCACCCGCTCGTTCCCAGCCCGCGCGCAATGCCAGGGCAGGAAAGCCACGAGTTCATTCCCAGATCAGATATTCCCCAGGGATTTCCCCCTCAGTTTCTTCACAGGAATTTGGGAAGGTGTCTGGGGCTGCAGGGCAGGAATGTCCAGCAATGTGTGTTCTGTCCCATCTGGGTGGGGCAGTGCCCCTGATCTCCTGGCACACATTCTCTGCTCATGGGCATCTTTAAACCAGCTGGACAATCATCTTTATCTTCCACAGCCCATCCTCCCTCCAGCAGATATCTCCTGTTACTGGCTCAGGTGTTAAAAACCAGCTGGGGCAGTCATCTTTACCTTTCCATGACCCACCCTTCACCCAGCAGGTATCACCTGTTAATGGGCCATTGTTAAAAACTGGGTGTGGCAGTGACTCTTATCCCTGTGGGAGATATCTCCTGTTAATGGGCCATTGTTAAAAACTGGGTGTGGCAGTGAATCTTATCCCTGTGGGAGATATCTCCTGTTAATGGGCCATTGTTAAAAACTGGGTGTGGCAGTGAATCTTATCCCTGTGGGAGATATCTCCTGTTAATGGGCCATTGTTAAAAAGTGGGTGTGGCAGTGAATCTTATCCCTGTGGGAGATATCTCCTGTTAATGGGCCATTGTTAAAAACCAGCTGGGCAATCATCTTTATCTTCCCACAGCCCATCCTCCCTCCAGCAGATATCTCCTGTTCATGGCCACTGAGTCCCAGGGCATGGCTGATAAAATTCCATCATCCCACTGGGAGATGCTCCAGCCAGGGCAGGAGCCAAGCCTTTCCTACCCAGAGAAAAACTGACATTTGGAACACCAGAGCAGCCTTTCCACTGGATCCCAGAGGAAAGCCAGACCCTTGCACATCATCCCTGGAGCTTCAGAGGAAACTGCCCCTTCTCCAGGAGCACTGCTCCAGCTGAGCCACATCTGCCCCTGCAGGAGGATGCAGCACCATGGAATGGGACTGTGCCACCACCCTGACTGACTGACTGTGCCAGCTTGGATTCTGACTCTGGCAGGGCTGGGATTGTTCTGTGTAATACTGCATTGCTATTTTAATTTTCCTAGTGAAGAACTGTTATTCCTAATTCCCATATCTTTGCCTGAGAGCCCCTTAATTTCAAAATTATAATAATTTGGAGGGAGGGGGTTTACATTCTCCATTTCAAAGAGAAGATTCTGGTTTTATTGGCAGACACCTGTCCTTAAACCAGGACAGAGGGAGGAGGCTCCCCCTGGGGCAGGGGTGACCTGGAGCACATCTGGAGAGGAGGAAATTCCTCCGTTGGGAGAAGCGCCACAAAAAGGGGACAGTGCTCGTGCGGCCTCGTTTCATTCCCATCTCCTGTCCCTCCTCCTCCTCCTCCTCCAGCTTTTCCTCCCACTCTCGTGGAGTTGCAGTGACTTTGTTCCCTGGCCCAGATCCAGCTCCCACTAATTTGCGGCTGCGTTCCCCCACGCGGAGCTCGGCATTAATTAGCGCAGCCCCAAACGAGGCGCGGGGCCGGGGCCTCGCTGGCCCTTGGCCACCTCGTGTCCCCAGAGCCAGCAGGATGGCACAGCCCAGAGACCAGCCAGGGCCAGGCAGAGGCTGGGGCTGAGCGCCGGGGGAAGATTCCGGCGGGAAAGGGAAGGAATAAATAAGAAAAAAGAGCACCCAAAATCTGTATGACTGAAAGAGGCACGTTTAAATGCAAACTCTCCATATGTGCGAGAGTCTGTCAAGAAATGTACAATTTCACTTTTAATTACTGTCAGGGGGAAAAAATAACTAAGAAGGGAAAACAAAATATATAAAAAAAAAGAAAAAATGGAAAAAGAGCTCCTAAACACTGGCGAAGTGTCAGTGCCTGAATTTAATGGGTGATCAGGTGTGAAGGGGCCGTGGTGGCCCCAAAGCCACCCCTTGGACATCAGGGAGCTCTGAGCAGCCCAGCTCAAACCCCAAACCCTGCCTCAGGTGGGACAGCCCCACATTCCCACCTGGCTCTTAGAGCTTCTTTAAAACCATCATCCAAACCCTGATTTTTGGGGTAAATCAGGTGCTAAAAGCTGTGGGGGCAGCAGGACCCTGTCCTCAGTGCCAAGTTCAAACTGAATTTCCTAAACCTGGATAAATCTTCCTCCCCACAGAGGAGGAAACAGCAGCCTGGGGAAGGGGCTCCAGCCCAGCAGCTGCTTTGCACATCCCAGCCCTGCAGGGACAGAATTCCAGAGCCTGGATCCGCTCCCTGCTGGGCTGGGAACAGGGAAAAAGGGCAAAGCCAGACTCTGCACACTCACACACATCCCAGCCCTGCAGGGACAGAATTCCAGAGCCTGGATCTGCTCCCTGCTGGGCTGGGAACAGGGAAAAAGGGCAAAGCCAGACCCTGCACACTCACACACATCCCATCCCCTCTCTGCTCTGAGCTCAGCCCCAAACCCAGCCCGGAGAGGATGGAGAGGCAAAGCCCAGGACAGGGAAGAACAAACATTCCTGGGATTTGGAGTGTCAGGGGAGTGAAAATCCCATTATTGCTACAAATCCTCATCCCCTGCACAATGAGCTACCCCAGAGTGGATTATCCAGCAGGGGAAATACCCCTGGGGTATGTCAGGACAGCCCTGAACTGCAGATCCCAACCCCAGTCACGGCTCCACATCCCAAATCCCCCTTGGGGACAAGGACAAATCCCCCCTTGGGGACAAGGATGAGCCCAGCAGCCTCTCTTGAGGAAATCCCATCCCCCTTTGTGGAACACAAGACTCAAACTGTTTTTATGCTGGAGCAGGCTGCCAATTTTGTCACTAAATTTCACAGATCGATTGGCATAAATGTTACATTTTAATTTTAACATTTGAAACGTTTGGGTTTTTTTTTTTTCCTTTTTTTTTTTTTTTTTCCTAAATGACAAGAGGTTCCAGTTTATCCTTTACAGCTCCTGAAATTGGGCTCATCTGACAGCTCTCAGCTCCTCTGACAGCTCTGGATTGGGGCCGATTTCATTGTCAATTTGATCGTTAACTCGTTTTTGTTTAACCTTTTCTTTCAAAATGCCCCACACAAAGTTCCCACCAGAGCTTCACCCACCACAACAAACAGCAGCAGCCCCACAGATCCTGGGTTTGGGGTCACCACCCTCGTCGTTGTCACTGCAGGGAAGGGTGACAGCCTTGAGCCAAGCCTGGAGTGCCACTGGGCTTGAGATTAAATTCAGTGTATTTTGCTCCTTCAGCCATTTGAAGGATGGGGTGAGCTGAACCGAGAGCTGGTGGTTTTGGGGATCAAGTGACAGCAATTTTTTGGGGGGGGCAAACTGTGCCTCAGTTTCCCACCAGACTGGGCTAAAGGAACCATTCCTGCTGGGATGAGCTGAGGTTCCAGCAGGAGCAGAACAGAATTCCCTCCCTGCTGCCTTTGGCCATGGAGAGCACCCAGACACCCCCAAAATTCCCCCCAAAAAAAGGAGAATTAGCCCCACCCTCAGCCACAAGCTCAGGAGAGCACTCTCTGCTTTAATTCACCCAAACAGAGCACACAGAACCAGCCTGAGCTGGAGCTCCTCACACTGGGGGAGACCCTCAAACCGCAGAAATGCAAAATAAAAGTGTCCAAAAACGAAATCTGAGAGTTGCAGGGGTCACATTTGCAGAGGGAAAGATGAAGATGCTGAAGGAGATTGAGGTTAAATGGATAAATAACCTCAAACAGAGGCTGGGTTAATCCACAATAACCTGATAGATAATAAAAAATAGCCTCTCTGTATGAATAAATAAATAACCTCAGTGGGAGATAAACAATCTCAAATAGGGGCTGAGTTAATCCACAACAGCCTGATATTTAATAAAAAATATCTTCTCCGTATTAAAATATAAATAACCTCAATAGGAGATAAATAACCTCGAACAGGGATTGGTTTAATTCATCAATAACCTGATAGATAATAAAAAATAACCTCTCTATATGAAAAAAATAAATCTAAATAGAAGATAAATAACCTCAAATAGGGGTTGGGTTAATTCACAATAACCTGATATTTAATAAAAAAATAACCTCTCTATATGAAAAAAAAAAAAAAAATCTAAATAGAAGATAAATAACCTTGAATAGGGGTCAATTTAATTAATCAATAACCTGATAGAAAATAAATAAATAACCTCAATATATTGATAGAGAAATAACCTCAATAACAGATAAATAACTTCAATACATTAATGGATAAAAACCCCTTAATAATAGATAAACAACCTCAATATACTGACAGAGAAATAACCTCAATAACAGACAAATAAATACCCTCAGAGGTTGTGGCAATTCATAAATTAACTCATAAATAGGAGATAAATATCCTCAATATATTAACAGATAAATAACCTCAATAGGAGATAAATACCCTCAAATAGAGATTGGGCTAATTCATAATAACCTGGTCTATAGTAGATAAATAACATCAAAATATTAATCAATAAATAATCTCAATAGATCAAACAGGGTTGGTTTAACTCATCAATAGCCTGATAATAAATAAATCACCTCAATATATTGATAGAGAAATAACCTCAATAATAGATAAATAACACATTAATGGATTAAAACCCCTTAATAATAGATAAATAACATCAATATATTAACAGATAAATAACCTCAATAGCAGATCAATAACCTCACACAGGGGCTGGTTTAATTAATCAATAACCTGATAGATAATAGGCAAATAACTTCAATATATTAATAAATAATCTCAATAGGAGACAAACAACCTGAATATATTGATAAAGAAATAACCTCAATATATTGATAGAGAAATAACCTCAATAATAGATAAATAACCTCAGAGATTGTGTTAATTCATGAATAGGAGATAAAAATCCTCTCTGTATGAATAAATAAATAACCTCAACAGCAGATAAATAACCTCAAATAGAGATTGGTTAAATTAATCAATAGCCTGATAGAAAATAGATTAATAATTTCAATATATTAATAGATAAAACCTCTCATAACAGATTAAATCCCCCCAAGCTGAGGGAGGGTTTTCCATGGCAAACAGGAGCTGGGGAAGGTGGGAATCCTGGGGAATATCCCAAGGTGCTGAGAAGGTGAGAAAAATGAATTTCTGGGTGCCCACAACCAAATACTTACAATGGGGGTTCCAAAGGGAATGTAACCTGTGGGGGGAAAACCAGAAATTAACAGGTTTTAATTGAAAAATATTTCAAATAATATTTAATTAAAAAAAAAATATTTTAAATAATGGCCCAGTTTAAGGGAGAAGCCACTCCTGGCACCTCCTGGAGCTCCACCTGATGCACCAACCAACAACTGCAGCATCCTCCTGCTCTCCCAACCCTTTATTTGATATTAAAGCTCTCTAAAGTCTTCCTCTCCAATTTTATTGAGCACCACAGAAATCAAAAGCTTCACATTTTTCCCCTGCTGTGGCTGCCAATTCCTGTGCTAATTATAATTCATCTCCCTGACTTCCACTAGAAGGTCTCAGAGCATCTTTCCCAATATTCCTGAATTCACTTCCTGCATCCAATCTACAACCAAAAAGGGCAAAGTCCTGAGAGGAAGAAAAAAATTTGGGAGACAAAGAGAGGACAAGGCAGCAAAGCAGAGGGTCCTGCAGCATCCCCAAAAAACTGAGCCCAAAACCCCCCAGCCCTGTTCATCTTGCCCAAATCAGGTGATGATGTCCCACCCAAAACCATGGAAAAAATTGATTGTTTAAACAAATTAATTAATTAATTAATTAATCAAACTGATTATTTAAATAAATCCTTGGTAAACGCACCAGGGCTGCACTGGCATTGCCAGAGGAGCTGCTGAGAGCCTGAGCACCCCAAAGAGGGGAGGGGAGGCAATTTTTAATCATGAATCAGCTCATTAAGGCACAGAGAAGCTGATCCTCCCTGGAACCCCAGTGCTGGGGCTGACAGACACCATAAACAGGGAAAAGCAGGGATCATCATCATCATCATCATCATCATCATCATCATCATCATCATCCTGCCTGGGAATAAACCCCCAGCCCCCTCCTCCTCATCACTGAGGCTGGATCAAGCTGCTGACCTTTATTCTACACCCCTGAAACTGTGGGCAGCAAGTTTTGCCATTTACTGCAAAATTCAAATGTTCCAAATAGTGAGAGATCCATCAAAAATGCCAGAAAAGGCTCTGGCTGGGGGGCAGCTAAAATAGGAAATGACTGACTCCTCCATGGGGAAAGGAAAGGGAAAAAGGGGAAAGGAAAAAGGGGAAAGGGAAAAGGGAAAAGGGAAAAGGGAAAAGGGAAGGAAAGGGAAAGGGAAAGGGAAAGGGAAAGGAAAAGGAAAAGGAAAAGGAAAAGGAAAAGGAAAAGGAAAAAGGAAAAGGAAAAGGAAAAAGGAAAAGGGAAAAGGGAAAGGAAAAGGAAAAGGAAAAGGAAAAAGGAAAAGGAAAAGGAAAAGGAAAAGGAAAAGGAAAAGGAAAAGGAAAAGGAAAAGGAAAAGGGAAGACAAAGCACTAAATCTCACAGTGGAATTTAGGATCTTCATTTTCTTCATTTTTCTTGCCTGCAAAGGGATTCTGGTGTTGGGAATTCTACCTAGCCTGGTCTGGATGCTGGCAGAGATGCAGCAGAGGTGCAGCAGAGGTGCTGCAGAGGTGCAGCAGAGGTGCTGCAGAGGTGCAGCAGAGTTGCAGCAGAGGTGCAGCAGAGGTGCTGCAGAGGTGCAGCAGAGATGCAGCAGAGATGCAGCAGAGGTGCAGCAGAGGTGCTGCAGAGATGCAGCAGAGATGCAGCAGAGGTGCAGCAGAGGTGCTGCAGAGGTGCAGCAGAGTTGCAGCAGAGTTGCAGCAGAGGTGCTGCAGAGGTGCTGCAGAGGTGCAGCAGAGTTGCAGCAGAGGTGCAGCAGAGGTGCAGCAGAGGTGCTGCAGAGGTGCTGCAGAGGTGCAGCAGAGTTGCAGCAGAGGTGCAGCAGAGGTGCTGCAGAGGTGCTGCAGAGGTGCTGCAGCAGAGCAGAGCCCCCCAGGACCCTGTGCCCCCAGGGCCTACCTGACATTCGGAATGGCATGAAGATGGTCTCGTTGGTGTCAGGGTGGATGATGGCCTGGAAAATGTCACCAGAGACACCCCGTGAGGGACAGGGACAGCAGAGCCACCCCCAGCTCCAAACAGCTCCCTGAGCACAGAGCCCTGGCATTGCCCCACCCTGGACCCTCCTGCATTTCACAGCTCCCACCAAAGGGGGCTTGGGCTCCCTCCCCACTGTAATTAACTTCAATTAATCATTTGGGGGGAAATAATTGACCCTCACATACAAAGAGTGGCTCTTCCTCTGGTGTCTGTCCCCAAAAGCCACTCAAAGCTGTACCTGAACCCCAGAAAAGGCAGATTTAGGAGGGAAAAGGAAAATTATTTTCTGTCCCAGCAGCTGCATTGAGGCTGAAATGTCCTGGGTAGGAAAACTGGGAAAAGCCCTGGATGGGGAGGGCAGAGCTGTGGATTGGGGGATGAGGGGAAAAATCCCTTTATCCTGCTGGGGAAGCAAAGGGGACACAGGGGAAACCCCCAAGAAAAACAAAACACAGTGGAGGGACTGGGCCAGGAGCTTCTCACTGCAGGTGTGGATTCAGACCCCAGAAATTGTCCCCATTCCAGGAGTGGATCCCAGCCCAGAAATTCTCCCTAGTGCAGGTGTAGATCTCAGTCCAGACGTGGATCCCAGCCCAGAATTTCTCCCCAGTGCAGGTGTGTGGATTCAGTTCAGGAATTTCTCACTGCAGGTGTGGATCCCATCCCAGAAAATTCTCCTCAATGCAGGTGTGGATTCAGTTCCAGCAATTTCTCCTCACTGCAGGTGTAGATTCCATTCTAAAACTTCTCCCCTCTGCAGGAGTGAATCCCATCCCAGAATTTCTCCCCATCCCAGGTGTGGATTCAGATCCAGGATCCCATCCCAGATGTGGATTCAGATCCAGGATCCCATCCCAGAATTTCTCCCCATCCCAGGTGTGGATTCAGACCCAGGATCCCATCCCAGGTGTGGATTCAGACCCAGGATCCCATCCCAGAATTTCTCCCCCCCTGCTGCAGCACGAGCTGGCAGGTCCAGCCCTCCCTGGGTGGCACCACAAGGGACACCCAAAAAACCCCACACCTGGATTTTCCACAAAACCCAACCTTAACATCTGCAGATCCCAACCTCCCTAAATTCCTAAATCTGCTTTACTGATGAACAGCCCATTTTTGGCCCATTTTTACCCCCCCCCCCCCCCCCCCCCCATTTTCTGACAAGCCCAGGAGGCTGCACTGAAATTAACTGGGAAGGAAAAATCAATTCCCCAAGGATCTGGGATTGAAGGGAGGAAGGTACAGCACAGGCACAAACCTTCCCAAGGAACTGTCAAACTATTTGCAAAAAACTGGAGACAAGAAAGCTCTTGACTAGACAGGAAGGAGAAAATGAAGACATCAAAATATATAAATATATATATATATATAAAAATCAGGCTCTTTGATGGCAGTGTTCTCTGCATTTACATTTCCATGGGAAAGCAAAACAGCAACTGGCAAAGGGAATGAGGGAAGGCAGGAAAAAGCAGCAATACTTGAAAATAATAAGGAAAATGGAAAACATTTTAAAAGTGTATTACCTGTTTGATTTTTTGAGCTCCCCACAGCTGGAAAAATAAAAGAGAACATGAAATGTAAAAAAAACCCACAGTGTAGTTTTATCCCAAATATTCATCTTTTAGCTGCTGTTATAAACAAACACCAGGGACTGGGACAAAAACTTCATTTTCTGCAGCTCACCGGGATGGATTTAAAGATCCTTTACACACCTGGGCTCCTGCACACCTGTGTGGGCAGCAGGAGACAACATTAAACTTGTATTAAATGGGAAGGAAGAACAAGAACATCCAGACTTCAGAGCTTCACAAATCCCAAATTGTGTGCACGGAGATCTCAAGGTAAATTCAGCATGAATTCAGGATGAGGGAACGAGGTGGGGCAAGGAGCTCTTCAAACAACCCCTGGGCTCCCAAGGAACGGAATAAACAGAGTTTTCATTTTTAAACACACTGAAAAAATGCTCACAGAGAGGGAAAATCTCATTTAAAACTCTCCCTGTTGCCTCCAAAGCCCCCAAGGGTGGCTCAGAGGGTGGGGATGGATGGGGGAGAGAGGAACGAGGAGCAGAAGTGACCCCAGGATGTGCTGGCACAGCCAAGCCCCACCCAAACCCAAATTAAACCCTGCAGACCCATCAAGTGCTGATGTGCATCATCCCAGAGATGCTGCACAGCCAGGACTCTGCCATGGCCCAGCAGATCCTGGGACAACACTTGCTTTAAATTTTATTTTTAATTTTTCTGTTAAAAACTGGTGCTCAGCCCCAGCACCTCTGCCTGGGTTTGTTCTTCCCTCGGGTACTCAGAGCTGCAAACCCACCCTTGAAGCCCGTTCAGATTTCAAACCCCAGGGATTTTCTGAGCCAGGCAAGGCTCCTGTGCCAATCCCTCCCCACCCTCGTGGCTCCTTTGCCTCTCTCCAATTTATCTCCATCCTCTTGCCAGGAGCCAGGGGAATTATTCCAACAGAGCTGTGCTGGAGCCAACCCCGGGCCAGGGGAACCCGGGCAGTTCTGCTCCTGCTGATGGCTCTTTTTGGCTCCTGGTTTACCCTCCAAAACACACCCCAAAGTTTGGGGCACGCCCTGCAAATCAGGTGTTCTCCTCATTGCCAGGCTGTTAATTAAGCCTCGGGTTTATTGCCATTGCCAAATAGAAATCCATTAAAATGCTGTTGGAATAAGGTAATTAATCTGCTGGGAATTGCATTAATCGACCCATTGGTACCAACAACCCCGAATTTCACTCCCAGCTCATCTCACACTCCACAATGGATCTCTGTGGTGAACTCCTCTGCTTGTGATGAGGAATTGAAGATCCAAATGTCACAGACACACAGGAAAAATCCCCTTTCTAAGGAAAACCATCATTCCCCCTTTTCCAGGTGACAATCAGAGGTTGGGGGACACAAGGGACACATTCTGTGGGTGGTGAACAGCAGGTGGGTTCAAACCCCAAAACCCAAAGGAGGGAGGCTCCATGCCCAGGTCTCAGCCTGCCCGGCAGCTGCAGTTTCCAAGGGGTGAATTCCAAGGAATTCCCTGGGCTCCAGGTGCCCTCCCAGCACATCCCAGTGACCCCAGAGCTGCCCAGATCTCCTCTCCCCAGGGTGGCAAACAGAACTGCAGGGTTTTCCTCTCCAACTGCAGGCACTGACACCAGCAAAAAGGAAGAGGGATGGTTTCTGAGCCAGCGCGAGGGCTTTTTTGGTCAAATTCTCTAATTTCATTAATTGATCCCAATATTTATGCCTTTCCCTGCTGCAGTGCAAATATTGTTAGAACACGCGGTTTCATTACTTCTCCGAAAGAGACTTCACAAGATGCACCTGATGAGTCACCTCAGCATCCTGCCAGCTCGTTTTCACTTCTTTCTCCTCTAATTCCTGCTCTGTCTGCAGCGTTTTCCAGCAGCTCCAGCTCCCTGAGTCCTGCCAGCCCCGGATCCTCGGGACTCGCTGGGATTTCATCCCGGGGAACAGCCACGTTCCCACCTCACCCACCCCTGGGAAATCGGGGAATTCTCTCCGGAGCTCGGGGAAGCACTCCAGGCTCGTGATGGGTTTGGATTTTGGACGGAGATTTGCCCTGGCTGGCCCAGAGCTCCACCGGGGCTTTGTTTTGGGGGGGATTTCAGCAGAGGGATGGAGCAATGTGGTCCCAATGCTCCTCTCTCCATCAAAAGTGCCAGAAAAGGCTCTGGCTGGGGTCCAGCTAAAATAGGAAGTAACTGTCTCCTCCATGGGGAAAGAGAAAAAAAAGGGAGGGAAGGAAAAGGGAAATGAAAATGAAAAGGAAAAGGAAAAGGAAAAAGGGAGAAGAAAAGGGGAGAGGAAGAGGAAAAGGAAAAGGGAAGGGGAAGAGGAAAAAGAAAAAGAAAAGAAAAAGAAAAAGAAAAAGAAAAAGAAAAAAGAAAAAGAAAAAGAAAAAGAAAAAGAAAAAGAAAAAGAAAAAGAAAAAGAAAAAGGAAGAGGGAAGGGGGAGAGGAAGAGGAAAAGGGAAAAGGAAAAGGGATTTTCTCCAGCCTGCAAATTCCCCCTGGGTCAGATCAGGGGGACACCTCATGGGCCAGACCAGGCTCTGCTCCTCCATGGATGGGCAGGAATCAGCTCCAGGCTGCCCACAGGTGGTCTCAGACCTTTTCAGGACTCATGGAAGAGATTTCCAAATGTCCTTCCCAGGATTTTCATTTTCCTGCAGTTTTTTCGAAGAGGAGTCACCACTTTGGTCCCCACCTGCAGCAGAGCCCAAGCCCTGAGCTCGGGGGTCCCAGCACAGGAGGGACCTGGAGCTGCTGCAGAGATCCAGGGGGGCACCAGGAGGGGCAGGGGGATGGAGCCAGGCTGGGAATGTTCCCTGGAGAAGGGAAAATTCCAGGGGATGCTCAGAGTCCCTGCAGGGGCTTCAGGAGAGCTGGAATTGGGGACAAGGACACAGGGAATGGCTCCACTGGGAAAGGGGAGATTGGGCTGGGATCTTGGGAAGGAATTCCTGCCTGGGCTGGGATTCCCAGAGAATTCCCTGGATCCCTGGCAGTGCCCAAGGCCAGGCTGGATCCACCCAGGACAGGGGGAGTGTCCCTGCCATGGCACTGCTGGGCTGTGAGGTCCCTTCCAACCCAAACTATTCCAGGATTCTGCAATTTTATGAACTCAGGAGCTGAATTCATTTATCCAGAAATATCACCTTATTGATGTTTAAGGCAGGGTCTCCAAGACTTCCAGAATCTGAAGAGAACCAAAGCTGTGGTGAGGAGATGGGGACTGGAACAAATCTTGGGAATAGATGTGATCTTTGCTTGTCAGGACATTCATTAGCAATCCTTATTTAGCAGCAGAATTGCAGCTTAGAGATCGTTTAAAAAAAAATAAAAAATAAAGAATTTATTTAAAGAATCCATCCAGCCCCAATCTCTTCACCAACACCTGTCACTATAAAAACAGCAATGAGGGTTCCAGTGCTCCTTAATGAGCTGCTGCTATTAAACACAGGGACATTTCACAGACCCAGGGGATTCAAAAATCTGCATCTTTCAGTCCCAAACCAATCCTGCTTCAGTTGAAAAGCACCTGAGGAACTGATCCCAAATCCATGGGTGCCTGCTCTGGCTGTGCCACGCCAGGAATAACTCCCTGGAGAAAAATTAATCACTCGCTAATCACTCATCATGACAAAGCACAATTATAGACAAAGAACTAATTGGGAGTCACGGGGTAGATGAGCCCAACATGGGAATGAAAACTCAAGATTTTAAATCCTTTAAATCCAGAGACCTTTTGGTGGGGTTTACTTGGGTTAGACTTGGCACCATTACACCACAAACCCCCTTTGTAAGGACCAGGCTGAAGAGGAAATCATTCAAAAATGAGTATTTTTAGTTGGTTTGTTCGGTCTGTCCAGCTCCATCCCAAAAGCTGTTCCCTTCAGGGATGTTCTCACCTTCCAGCTGGCCCCGCCCGCGCCCAGGAAATGCGGATTTTAGCGAGGTAACAGCCCGCAGTTTGCACCCCGTCAGGAGCTGCCAGTGGTTTCACACTCCGGGGGTTGGGAGGTTTTATTAAAGCGCAGCTCCCATCATCCAGCCCACGCTGAATTCCAAATATTGGGTGGTGCAGCACGTGGGATGCAGCAAAGCATCCTCCTGGAGAGCACCGAGCTGCCCTGGGGAGGGAGGGGACAGCCCCCAGCCCAGATGTGCTTTCCTAATAATCCCAGCTGTTCAAATGATTGAAATGAGGGGGTAGGGAAATTTTTAATATATTTTTATATTTTTATTTAATTTTCTATTTCTGTATTTTATTTATTTATAATTTTTTATATTTTTATTTATTTATATATTTTTATTTATTTTCATATTATTGCATATATTTTCCTTTTCAAATATTTTTTATTTGTTATATTCCATATCTGTGAGCAACCCCAGCTGCTCACAGACATGGAACTGTCTGGCACTCCTGATAAACCTGGAAAACGAGATAACACCAACAGCCCTGTCTTATGTCCTCTTATTGTTCCTCACAGGGAATCTCCCCACAGCCCTGCTCCTAAAATCTGCATTAGAAAGGGTTTTTGGTTTTTCAGCACACAAAGCTCAGGGAGCCCAGGGGTGGATAAATGACAAACTCCTGACACTGAAGTGAGTCAGAACAAGAGGCACCTGAAGCTCCTCTTGGAAGGCAAAGGAAAACTCCTTTGGCTGAGCAGTGTTGAGACATTGAGGGGAGCCAGAGGATCAGGGAATTGTTTGCGTTGGAAAAGATTTAGGATAATCACACCCAACCAATAGCACTGCCAGCACTGCCCGTGTCCCCAAGTGCCACATCCCCAGGGACTGGAAATTCCCCAGGGATGGGGGCTCCAAATCTCTCTGGGCATTCCAATCCCTGACCCCACTTTCCATGGGGAAATTCCCCAATTTCCATCCTGGGGCCATTCCCTGTGTCCAGTCCCAGATCCCAGATCCCCCCAGTGTCCCCTCCTGGCAGAGCCACAAGGTCCCTGAGCCTCCTTTGCTCCAGCTGAGCCCCTTCCCATTTCCCCAGGAATTCTCCATTCCCTTCCCATTTCCCTCAGGGATTCTCCATTCCCTTCCCAGCTCCTCAGGGATTCTCCATTCCCTTCCCATTTCCCTCAGGAATTCTCCATTCCCTTCCCATTTCCCTCAGGGATTCTCCATTCCCTTCCCATTTCCCTCAGGAATTCTCCATTCCCTTCCCATTTCCCTCAGGGATTCTCCATTCCCTTCCCATTTCCCTCAGGAATTCTCCATTCCCTTCCCATTTCCCTCAGGGATTCTCCATTCCCTTCCCATTTCCCTCAGGAATTCTCCAGCCCTTTCCCAGCTCTCAGAGCTGCCCTGGTCCTGCCGATTCCCAGCACCAGGAGCTGCTGCCAGATCCCAAACTCGGTGTGGGTGGAACCAGAACCGAGTCAGCTCTGAAATAACACAGTGCAGCCTCCCGGCACTCAATAAACATTAACTAATTAATCCTCGCAGCCCTCTCCTGGAAAGGCTTCAGCAGAGGGAGGATCGTTCACTGAAAGCCACCGGGGCTGGAGATTCATGGAATGGGTTGGCTTGGGTGGGATCTCCCTAATCCAACCAGGCTGCTCCAGGTCTGATCAGTTCCATCCCATTTTAGCCACACCGATCTGCTCTGTAACCTGGATGTGATTTTGGATAAACTCCCTAAATCCTGAGCGGGCTGAAATAAACCCGGGTTGTGATGGAGAGCAGCTGGGATCCTCCCTGGAGGTGATTTTGGATAAACTCCCTAAATCCTGAGCGGGCTGAAATAAACCCGGGTTGTGATGGAGAGCAGCTGGGATCCTCCCTGGAGGTGCAGCCCCTCCTTGTGTCCTGTGAAATGATGCCTAAACCCCACCGATCTCAGCGACACCGGGAATATTCCGGTGGCAGAGGGTGGAAAACCCCAAAAAGCGGCCAGCCAAGGGTCCCTTCCCTGCCAGGAAAAAGGGAGCAGCAGCACAAGGATCCATCCCGGCTCCATCGCATCCTGCAGGAGACCAGAGGGGGGAAAAATTACAGTTTACTGCAAATGGACCTCTTCGCTCTTCATCAACACCGCCAGGAAAAGCCATTACTGGCCAAAAGGGAGGCTCTTTAGTCCCTGATGGATTCCCTGTTCTCTGCCGTGTCTGGGGCAGCGTGAGCGCCTCTCCCCGCTGCTAACCTGATTGAGGCAAGCACACAGCAATAAACACGAGCCCATTAAGGCGCTGAGCCTCTTTCCACTTCACCCATCCCAACGGGGGAGAAGCGAAACAGTCTCAGAGCAGCGAGTTGCCAAAAGTGCGTTTGGAGAGGCTGAGGAGTGAGAAGTCACAAGTGGTACAGCACGCCAAGTGTCTGTCTGCAAGGGACACTGCAGCACGCTGCCTTCTCCACAGCTCGCAGATTTTTATATTTTTTTTTAATTTTTTTTTTCCTCCCCCTGATGCTGAGGGTACAGAATCGGGGGTTGAGCCGCTCTTGCTCGCTCACAGATGGGTGTTTTTGCATTTCTCACCTGCGGGAGTAGGTAAAACAGGTGAGCAGGCAGAATTCCAGCTGTAGGTCCGGCCAGCTGTGACCTCAGCAAAGAGGGAGATCCAAAACCCCAAACCCGTGTCCGGGAGCTGCAGGGATCTGAGTCACCAAGACGCAGCTCGGGGGGTTCATAATCTCTGGATTTATTTCCAGCCACCACTGCAGGTTTATCCCAACCCTGAGCTGGTTAATTTTGGGCGCCACCCCGATCCCCATCCCACCGCACAAACAGGGGAAGCAAAGGGACAGAGACACCGAGCAGGCAAATCCTTCCTCGGGCTGGGGACAGGCATCTCCCCGACCCACAGCGCCACGGGGGCAATTATTCATCAGCTGTGCCTTTAAAAAAAAATTAAAAATAAATTAAAATTTAAAAATTGGGATTAAATCAGGATTCAAAATACCAACGGGGCATTTATTTATGAGCTGTGCCTTTAAATCACTCACTGGCACTAAAAATACCAATGGGGGCATTTATTAATGAGCTGCGCCTTTAAAAAAATTCTAAAAAATTAAAATTAAAAAATTTGGATTAAATCAGGATTAAAAATCCCAATGCGGCAATTTATTAATTAACTGCACCATGAAACCTCTCATTTGCATTAAAAGTACCAATAGGACATTTATTAATTAACTCCACCTTTAAACCCCTCATTGGCATTAAAGATACCAATGGGGGCATTTATTCACGACCTGTGCCATTAAAAATTGGGATTAAATCAGGATTAAAAATCCCAATGGGGCATTTATTAATGAACTGCACCTTTAAACCCCTCACTGGCATTAAAAATCCCAATTGGGCATTTGTGAATGAACTGTGCCTTTAAACCCCTAGCTGGCATTAAAAAATCCCAATGGGGGCATTTATGAATGGGCTGTGCCTTTAAAAAATTTAAAAAATTAAAAATCAGGATTAAAGACCCAATGGGAGTATTTATTAATGAACTGTGCCTTTAAACCCCTAGCTGGCATTAAAAAATCCCAATGGGGTATTTTTATTATTTATTAAAGGCCAGGGAGGCATTTATGAATGAGCTGTGCATTTAACCCCCTTTTTGGCATTAAAACATCCCAACTGGGGCATTTATAAATGAGCTGTGCATTTAACCCCCTTTTTGGGATTAAAACATCCCAACTGGGGCATTTATGAATGAGCTGTGCATTTAACCCCCTTGTTGGCATTAAAACATCCCAACCTCGGGGTCCAAGCCCCCTGCAGAGTCCCCTGAGCAGCACTGCTGTGCCTGTGGCTCTTTGCCTCTCTCTGCTGGCAGGAGGTGCCAGCCCAGGTTGGGGACAGGGACAGAGGGACAGGGGACAGGGGATGAGGAATCTCCACCTGGGGATTCTCCACTCTGCACCCCACTGCTGCTTTAGGTGTTACATTTTTAGGATAGAGATGTAGGAAGCTACAGTTAGGGGTATCAGGGCTTTGATCCCAATTTCCAGCAGTTTTGCAGCATCCTGGGCTGCTGCTGGGCAATATTTAAATATATTCTTATCTTGCTGATATATAATGTATATGTCAATATTATATATTAACAAATATATACATTTATATTATTGATACATGTTTAAATATTATATGTAACCAGTTTAGCATTTCCTACACCAATTTCTAAGGTAGAAAGTTTGAATTTCTGAAATTCAACCTGCCAGGGAAAGGAAATGCAGTTCAAACATGGGATGAGTGCAGGGAATTCTAGCTAAGAAAATTGAAGAATTTTGGGGGAAGAAGTGATGAACAAACCTGAAGTTCATCATTAAATCCCCCAAGTGCTGATACCCACCTGCAAACCTCCCAGGGCAGATCTTTGCCCAAACCCTGAACACACCCAGGGTTCCTCAGCCTTTTCCTGGAGCACAAAACCCCCCAGGAGCAGCAGCTGTGCCATGAGGAGCAGAAAAACAGGGATTACAGTCCAAGAGCTGCTTCCCTCAATTTTCAGCCATGCCAGCATCAATCTGTTCCCCCAGTCTGGCCTTGGGCAGGGTGCAGAGGGACTCACACACACAGAGGACACAGATGCAGCCCCACATTCTCAGGTTGCAATACAGGATGTGTCCAGCAATGTGTGTTCTGTCCCATCTGGGTGGGGCAGGGCCCCTGATCTCCTCTTCATGGGTCAGGTGTTAAAAACCAGCTGGGGCAGTCATCTTTACCTTTCCATGACCCACCCTTCACCCAGGAGGTATCACCTGTTAATGGGCCATTGTTAAAAACTGGGTGTGGCAGTGAATCTTATCCCTGTGGGAGATATCTCCTGTTAATGGGCCATTGTTAAAAACTGGGTGTGGCAGTGAATCTTATCCCTGTGGGAGATATCTCCTGTTCATGGGCCATTGTTAAAAACCAGCTGGGCAATCATCTTTATCTTCCCACAGCCCATCCTCCCTCCAGCAGATATCTCCTGTTCATGGCCACTGAGTCCCAGGGCATGGCTGAGAAAATTCCATCATCCCACTGGGAGATGCTCCAGCCAGGGCAGGAGCCAAGCCTTTCCTACCCAGAGAAAAACTGACATTTGGAACAGCAGAGCAGCCTTTCCACTGGATCCCAGAGGAAAGCCAGACCCTTCCACATCATCCCTGGAGCTTCAGAGGAAACTGCCCCTTCTCCAGGAGCACTGCTCCAGCTGAGCCACATCTGCCCCTGCAGGAGGATGCAGCACCATGGAATGGGACTGTGCCACCACCCTGACTGACTGACTGTGCCAGCTTGGATTCTGACTCTGGCAGGGCTGGGATTGTTCTGTGTAATACTGCATTGCTATTTTAATTTTCCTAGTGAAGAACTGTTATTCCTAATTCCCATCTCTTTGCCTGAGAGCCCCTTTATTTCACAATTATAATAATTTGGAGGGAGGGGGGTTTACATTCTCCATTTCAAAGAGAAGTTCCTGCCTTTATTGGCAAACACCTGCCCTGAAACCAGGACACCCAACAATGAGAGGGTGAAGCTGAGGACAAGGGACAAAAGCCCCGTCCCTGTGCCCTGCTGCTGGTACAGCCTTTTGGTTTGAGGCTAAAGTTCAGCACCAGCATTCCCAAAAGAGGGAGAAAAGTCCATGTTTAACCAAGCTGGCTCTTCATCCTTGTTTACCAGGCTGATATTTCACAGCCCTTGCTCTCAGGGCAGAAACCATTCCCTGAAATGAAACCTTTCCCTCCAGCAGAGATTCCCTCCAGGAGGCACTTTGGGAATTGCCTGCCCTGCCTGCAGTTGGAATTGGATATGCTACAGTCTCTGCCTTCTGCTGCAAATTGGCTCCCAGAGCCCTCGTGTGTGTCATTTGCACCTTCCCACTCACAGCAGCCACCAGGGCGCCGTGGGGACAATCCTGCCAGCCCTGGGATGGCCACAGGAGGAGGGGACACGGGCAGGGACACCCAGAATATCAGAAATATCCAAAACAGCGACAACCAAAACCAGGGACACCCAAAACCAGAGATACTCAGAAACAGGGACACCCAAAAAAATTCAAAACAGGGACAGCCAAAACATCCAAAACAGGAACAGCCACAAACAGGGACACCCAAAAATAGGAACACAGGGACAGTGGGAATTGTCCCTGGTGGCTCTGGATGGGATTTAAAGTCCCTTCCAGCTCTTCCCAAACCATTCCATGGTTCCATGAATGCTGCAATGTTTGGACATAAATGACAACTCCACATTTCCTTTTTCTATTCACCTTCTTCCTCAGGATCCTTTTTTCCACCTCTCCCTGGGCCAGGGGGATGAAAGGGGACACAGGGACCAGCAGCTGCCCCAGGAGGACACACAGAACCAGGGAAGGGGAATTTCCCCAAACCCCACAATTCTCTTGAGCTTTCCACAGCAAAAAAATCCAAAATTTCCAAAACTTCTAAGCCCTGCTAAGAAACAGCTGTCATTTCCATCCAACATTTCTGGATCCATGGAGTTCCATCACCCAAATCCCTCCTCAGGACATCAAACCTCCCCAAGGGCATCAGGGGCTTTCTCCTCCAAACATCTTCTCTAATCCTCCTCAAATATTTAACCCAAACAACCAGGAAAGCAAAATAACACCCCAAGCAGGTGCATTGCCAAATATTAAGTTTTCATTTCAAGAAAAATTAGGAAATCCTGCTGGAGAGGGGGATTAAGGACAGTTTGGGGTATTCCCACAGAATATTTGAGGTTGGGGGCATTTTTAACAAACACTCAGCTGCATATTTAATGAAAAACAAGCCTGGCTTTTAAACACTTCAATAAAAACTCGAGGAAATAAGCTCAGCAGAAGAAATGGAGTGTGTTTTCTTGCTCCACTGAATAAATACTGATCAAGCAGCTCTTTCTCCTCTGTTTTGCTGACCACATAATTGATACAGCCAGGCTAAACCCCCTGTTTTAAAAACACCTTTCTAATGCAGGAATAAACCTCCCTCAACAAGGAGCTCTCAGCAGTGCAGCAGCTATCGACAGGTGAGAGATCAATTCTTCATTTTTGCTAATGAGGCTGCAGAAATGGGTTTTTCCCACCTTGGCTTAATGGGCAGTGAAATGGAGCTCAGGAGGACGAGCAGGATGGGTGGGAAGGGGCAGAGCTGGCACTTCTGCTGCCCAGCCTCCAGCATTTATTCTGGAAACTGCCTCAGAGAGTCCTGGGGAAGTGCTGACAGCACTTGAGAGATTTTTTTTTTTTAATTTTTTTATTTTATTTTAATCTTTAGCTAGCCCGTAAGCGTTCCATTCCAGCTCATTTGGAAAAAGCTGCCTGGGAGATGGTGGTTGCAGCAGAACCCTGTCAGGGAGCTGAGTGTGGAGGAGCTGCTTGCTGTGACATCGCTCTAGGCTCTGTGTTTGCCACCCCCCTGCGCTGCAGGGGCTGCTGAGTGCTGGAGCTGCAGCTCTGCCATCCCTGTGCTGCTGAAGGGCTCTGTCAAAACAACCCATCTGCTGGCTCTGAGCTGCTCCTGGGGGGAGGCTGCACTCCTGCAGCCTGGCTGCACTGAGCTCTGTGTCTTGGGAAGGGTGGGAGGGGAGAGGTTTTGGCTCTGCTGCTTCGGGTGATGCTCTGGGTGCTACGGCTGGGTGGCTTGTTCTGGGGAAAGGTTCATGTTGTGGGCAGAAACATTCATATCCTGGGGAAAACTTCCATACTCTGGGGAAAAACTTCCATATTCTGGGGAAAACCTTCATATACTGGGCAGAAACATCCATACTCTGGGGAAAACCTCCATATCCTGGGCAGAAACCTTCATATTCTGGGGAAAAAAAAAAATCACAATATCCTGGGCAGAAACCTCCATATCCCGGGATATCCTGCATATCCTCCCAGCTCAGCCTCCCTGCCCAGCCTCAACACCCAGCCCAGCCTCCCTGCCCAGCCTCAACTCCCCTCCCAGCCCTGCAGCCTCCTCCTCCCCAATCCTTCTCGCTTCCTTTAATCGCACCATTAGTTCGCATTTCACCACACAAACCCCAAACCCGCCCGCTCTGAGCTGCGGGCAGAGGCAGCAATGTCACCGAGTTTGTGACCATTTCACATCTGGAATCTCTGACCTGTTTGTCGGTGACTCCCGGGGGCAGCGTGCCGTGTTTGTAATCCTCCAGCAGCTGCACCGCCTCCTTCAGCCGGCTCTGCACACAAACAGCAGCAATTACACACAGAACGCTGCTTCCCGAAAATAACCCCCCCCGATCAAACAGCAGCAATTACACACAGAACGCTGCTCCCCGAAAATAACCCCCCCGATCAAACAGCAGCAATTACACACAGAACGCTGCACCCCAAAAATAACCCCCCCGATCAAACAGCAGCAATTACACACAGAACGCTGCATCCCAAAAATAACCCCCCCCGATCAAACAGCAGCAATTACACACAGAACGCTGCTCCCCGAAAATAAACCCCCCCTGATCAAACAGCAGCAATTACACACAGAACGCTGCACCCCAAAAATAACCCCCCCCGATCAAACAGCAGCAATTACACACAGAACGCTGCTCCCCGAAAATAAACCCCCCCTGATCAAACAGCAGCAATTACACACAGAACGCTGCATCCCGAAAATAAACCCCCCCTGGATCATGGCATCAGTGCACCCAAACACCTGGGTGGGCAGGGACACCATTATTGCATTATATCGCATTATATCGCATTATATCGCATCATATTACATGATATATCACGTCATATTGCACGATATATCATGTCATATCACATGATATATCACGTCATATTACATGATTTATCACATCATATTATATATCACGTCATATATATTACATCATATCACATCACATTATATTATATATCACATTATATTACATTAATTATTATTTATATTGCATTATATTAACTATTATATATTGCACTATATATTGTATGATATATCACATTATATACCTCATTTTATCACATCATCTTACCTTATCTGTTGCATACATTGCATTGTACTATAATAACTATTATTTTTATTGCATTATATTGTATTAACTCTTACTTACATTATATTATATTATATTCTCTATTAAATATATTGCATCGTACTGTATTAACTATGATATATTGTGTTTTGCATTATATCACATTATATAATATACTACATTATATTACATTATCTAGATTTATAGATAATTGTATTTATATTAATATATTTATATTGTATTATATATTATATAATATATTACATTATACTACATTAGATTACATTACATATTACATATATTGCATTATATTACATTAAATATTATTTATATTGTATTAAATTATATATTATATATATTACATTATAATACATTATCTATTATACATATCGCATTGTACTATATTAACTATTAAATATATTGTATTATATTATATTACCTAGTATGTTTAGTATATGTAATACATATAATAGATACCATACACATGCTACATTATAGAGACCATATAAAATACACTCATATATGTATATCAATATATACATTTTTCTTGGAAGAAGATATATTTCCATAGAATATATGTATTTATTGAACTGCAAAATTCTGCCAGGACAGAAATAGTCAGAAAGGTTTTTTTGGATATTCTTGGAAAAAACTCCATATTCCAGGGCAAAACCCTCAATGTAATGGGGGGAAAGCCTCCATATCCTGGGCAAAAACCTCCCTATTCTGGACAAAAATCACCAGATACAGGCAAAAAAATTCATATTCCAGGCAAAAAGTCTTCCATATTCCAGGCAATAACCTCAGGTTTTTTGGCAAAAAGCTCCATATTCCAGGCAAAAATTTTCATATTCCAAGCAAAAACCTCCATATTCTGGACAAAAATCTCAATATTTCCGGCAAAAACCTTCCTATTGTGGGCAAAAAGCTCTCTATTCTGGGTTAAAATTTTCATATTGTGGGCAAAAATTTTCATATTGGGGCAAAAACCTCAATTTTTTGGGCATAAACCTCCATATTCCAGCACAAACCCCCATAATTTGGGCAAACCCTCCCCTGTTCCAGGGAATCCCTCCCTGCTCTGTCCCAATCGTGTGCTCAGGCTCAGGCTGAGCTCCCAGGCTGTGCCACAGGTGACAATTCCCAGTTCCTGCTCCAGGCTGGGATCTGCTCCCTCTCAGAGCAGCCCTGAGTGTCCCCACACCCTCCTCCAAATTTCCAGTTCTGTTTGGGATTAAAGTCTGGCTGGGGCTGCAGGGCAGGGTGTGCCAGCAATGTGAATTCTGTCCCATCTGGGTGGGGCAGTGCCCCTGATCTCCTGGCACACATTCTCTGCTCATGGGCCATCTTTAAACCAGCTGGGCAATCATCTTTATCTTCCACAGCCCATCCTCCCTCCAGCAGATATCTCCTGTTCATGGCTCAGGTGTTAAAAACCAGCTGGGGCAGTCATCTTTACCTTTCCATGACCCACCCTTCACCCAGCAGGTATCACCTGTTAATGGGCCATTGTTAAAAACTGGGTGTGGCAGTGAATCTTATCCCTGTGGGAGATATCTCCTGTTAATGGGCCATTGTTAAAAACTGGGTGTGGCAGTGACCTTATCCCTGTGGGAGATATCTCCTGTTAATGGGCCATTGTTAAAAACTGGGTGTGGCAGTGAATCTTATCCCTGTGGGAGATATCTCCTGTTAATGGGCCATTGTTAAAAACTGGGTGTGGCAGTGAATCTTATCCCTGTGGGAGATATCTCCTGTTCATGGGCCATTGTTAAAAACCAGCTGGGCAATCATCTTTATCTTCCACAGCCCATCCTCCCTCCAGCAGATATCTCCTGTTCATGGCCACTGAGTCCCAGGGCATGGCTGATAAAATTCCATCATCCCACTGGGACATGCTCCAGCCAGGGCAGGAGCCAAGCCTTTCCTACCCAGAGAAAAACTGACATTTGGAACAGCAGAGCAGCCTTTCCACTGGATCCCAGAGGAAAGCCAGACCCTTGCACATCATCCCTGGAGCTTCAGAGGAAACTGCACCTTCTCCAGGAGCACTGCTCCAGCTGAGCCACATCTGCCCCTGCAGGAGGATGCAGCACCATGGAATGGGACTGTGCCACCACCCTGACTGACTGACTGTGCCAGCTTGGATTCTGACTCTGGCAGGGCTGGGATTGTTCTGTGTAATACTGCATTGCTATTTTAATTTTCCTAGTGAAGAACTGTTATTCCTAATTCCCATATCTTTGCCTGAGAGCCCCTTCATTTCAAAATTATAATAATTTAGAGGAGGGGGGTTTACATTCTCCATTTCAAAGAGAAGCTCCTGCCTTTATTGCAGACACCTGTCCTTCAAACCCGGACAGGAATGAACAGCTCTTCCCAAAATTCATTCATCTTGGGAATGAACATCTCATTCTGAGCAGGATGGTGACCAATGACAATGTTTGTCCCAAGGTGACAAACCTGGGACAGATCCAGGGCAGTGACAAGCAGCACATCCTGGAGATCCACCTGTGCTCCCTCCATGATTTTGTCACTGAAATCACCAAAATCACTGAAATCACCTCCTGTCTCCCAGAGCAGCTCTGAATGGAGAGCTGCAGCCAGGCATGAATGGGGCCCAATGCTATTTTTTCCCCCTTCTCTTGAGGAAATCTCAGTAGTTACTATAACAACCCTGGCCAGATCCCATCTCGTTCAGAGCGCTGACAAACAGCAAACAAAAAAGCTTTTAGAATGGCAGGCTGCACAAATTCCCTCTCCCTGGGGACCAAGGGCAACTTCTGCAGAGAAAGGAGCAAAGTGGGACCTGGGGGGGGGACAAAAGAGTGGCATAGAAAATGAAAAAATATTCAGCTGAGTTCAGGGGATCCTTCCACACCACTCTGAGCCACTCAGGTACTTCAGCCAACACCTCCCCAGCCTCCAAATTCAGAGAAAAGAGTCACCTCCTATTCCTTCTGGAACAGTCACGCACGTTCTTTTAAGCAGAACCTCAAAAAAAAAAAAAAAAAAAAAAAAAAAACAAAAAAAACAAAAAAACAGGAGCAAACTTTGCCACATGCAGCAGCTCCAAATGCCAAGCAGCTCCTCTCGCTGGTGCAGCTCCCCTCAGAGCTGCTGATGCCTGAGATTACACTTCACTCCCTTTTAACAGCAAAACGAGGTCTGTCTGCAAGGTTGTGCTACTGTTTCAATATTTATTGTTGCTTGGTTTCTCTGCTGCTGTCTGTGGGATGAAGTGTCACTCGAGATTTTACAGCATCCCTGATTAAAAAAAAAAAAAACAACCCACAAGCAGGTTTTTTCCCCCGGAGTGTGTCTCATCCCTTGCATAGCCCCTTCCCTCAGAAAAAACCTCGAGCACTTCTAGTGGTGGCTGCTGGGGTCTCAGCTCTCACAATGGGGTGCCAGACAGACCATCTGCAGCAGGGATGTTCTCACAGAGCTCAGCCCTGCCAGCAGCACCCAGCAGAGCCTGGGACAGCACACAGGAGAGACTGGGGACAGCACCCAGGAGAGCCTGGGACAGCACCCAGGAGAGCCTGGGGACAGCACCCAGCACAGCCACAGCCTGGGGACAGCACCCAGGAGAGACTGGGGACAGCACCCAGCACAGCCACAGCCTGGGGACAGCACCCAGCAGAGCCTGGGGACAGCACACAGGAGACTGGGGACAGCACCCAGCACAGCCACAGCCTGGGGACAGCACCCAGGAGAGCCTGGGGACAGCACCCAGCACAGCCCCAGCCTGGGGACAGCACCCAGCACAGCCTGGGACAGCACCCAGCACAGCCACAGCCTGGGGACAGCACCCAGGAGAGACTGGGGACAGCACCCAGCACAGCCTGGGACAGCACACAGGAGAGACTGGGGACAGCACCCAGCACAGCCACAGCCTGGGGACAGCACCCAGGAGAGCCTGGGGACAGCACCCAGCACAGCCTGGGGACAGCTGGAAGTTCCAGGATGAAATCCCAGCTGGAAGGAGCAGGAGTGGCCAGGGCTGGTCCCCAGCCTGGGTGTGTGGCTGTGGGTGAGGCAGGGCTGGGATCAGCCTCCCCCATGGCATCTCTGGCATGGTTCCCACAGCTCCAGCCCTCTGCCAGGGCACAGCCTGGGGTCACCAGGACCAGCACAGCTCCTGCAGGGACCCTGTGGGGAGGAGAGCAGGGAACAATCCCCAGAACTGCTGCTGCAGCCCCAGCTCTGACCCCTGTGAGTGACAGAACCTGACAATCCCAGACCTGCTCAGGTTGGAACATCCCTCTGAGACCATTCCAGCCATCCCAGCACTGCCAGGGCCAGCACTGCCATGTCCCCAAGTGCCACATCCCCAGGGCTCTGAAATCCCCCAGGGACGGGCACTCCAAACCTCCCTGGGCAATCCCAACCCCTGACCCCCATTTCCATGGGGAAATTCCCCAATTTCCACCCTGAGGCCATTCCCTGTGTCCAGTTCCTGTTCCCCCCAGTGTCCCCTCCTGGCAGGGAGCTGTGCAGAGCCACAAGGTCCCTGAGCCTCCTTTGCTCCAGCTGAGCTCAGGAGCAGAAAGAACAACCCCAGAGGGGATCAGCCCATCCCTGGGCTGCAGCCACAGCCCCTTCCCAGAGAGCTGGCTGCCACAGACCCCTGAGCTTTCCCCTTTGCCCAGGCTGCTCCTGCCTGGCACATCCCTGCCCTGTCTCCTCTTGGGAGCAGCCTGCAGAGCCCCAGCTGTGACACATAGGGCACATTCCTGCCACAGAGCCCTGCAGGGTGGCACAGGGGCACACCCAGCACGGGCCAGGGCACAGGGACAGCCTGGGCTCACATTTTGGTGCAGTTTTGGCATCATCTCTGGCTGCCCTGAGCTCCACAGAACCCACCTTCAGCCCAGCCATGACCCAGAGGGACATGGCCCAACCCAAATGGCCACAAGCAGCAGCAGCAGCAGCTCCCTCCAGCTGTGCAGACCCAGCTGTGCAGACCCAGGCCCAGCCCAGTTTGGGGCTGTGTCTCCCTGGGATGACACACACAGCAGACTTGACTCCAGCTGGCCCCATTGTATTGGATCCACAGTGACAGACAACAGGAGCCAGAAACTTTTTGTTCAGTGGAGCCAGCAGATGTGACACTGAATAAACACAGACAGTCAATCTGCTGAGTAAGAAGGTATCATTCATATAAATAACATACATCTAATCCTGCTTCCATCTCAACCCCAAATATGGGAATGCAAGATGCTCTGCAGATCCAGGCTCTGAACAATGAGATGAAGCACAGGCAGATAACAGGAGCTCTCCTGAGCCCCCATTCCACTTGGGATTACCAAGGGAGCCTCCCACAGAGGCTAATGCCACATGGGCTGAGGCCACCTCACCCAAATACCTGCTGCCCCCATGGACCTTCATTACAGAGCAATTAAAAGCATTACTGCAATCATTTCCCCCCTCCCAGGCCTCCAGGGCAGGCCCTGCATCCCCAGGGGCATCTTGGGGGGACCCCTGCAATGACATTTCCCACTCAAAGTTTGCAAATTTGGAGCTGCCAAGGGATGATTTCATGAGAGAGGCACTGATGAGGAATGAGCAGCCACCCAAGCTCTGTGGCTGCAGCACTGACACGAGGGTCCCTCTGTGTTCCAGCCCCCAAAATGCAGCTGGGGCTCAGAATGGGGTCATTGTCCCCCCAGAAAATACAGGTGCAACAGATACAGCTACTCAGTGCCATCCCCCAGGATTTCCTCCTGCAGCACCTCCAAAGCACAAGGAAGTTTCTAATTGTGCTAAGAATCTGCTTTATTGAAAAATAAATGAGTGTCACTGAACTGATTATCCCAGCATCACTCAATTCCTCATTCAAGGACATCCCTCCAACCCTGCTCAGGACCAGCACAAAAAAATGATGGAGGAAATCCAACACTTCCAGCATTTTCCATGGGATTAACCTCCATTCCCATTAGACACTCACTTATCCATTTTCTCCCCCATTTGCCAACGAGGCAAGCAGGGATTTGTTTGTTCCCTGGGAGCTCTGGGCTGGGAGATGAAGCATCTGCCAGGGAAGGAGCTCCCTGCACAGCCTGGGGCTCAGCACACCCTCCCTTACCAAGGAAAACAAAACAACCTGGGGTTCCAGGCCTGCACACCCCAATTAAACATGCAGAGCAGGGGCAGCAAAAGGCAGATTTTGTGCCCCAAAAAAGGTGATTATTTATTCTCCAGGATGAGGGAACTCGTGGGGACATCACCAGAGGTGCTGCAGGTCTCCTGCATGGAATTTGGCAGATTCCCTCCCTGGAAAACCCCCAAGCCATTCCTGAAGTTCTGCCCTGTCCTTCCCTCCCACCAAACCTCCCTGCTCTGCTCAGGAACCCCAAACTGTTCCATTCTGAGCCAGGATAAAACTGGGCCACTCAAATTTTGTTCTTTTCAGCCCCTGGGTTTCACCTGCTTGAAAGAACCTCATCAAAAGCTGGCTGGAAAAATGAAGTGACACCAGCTGGTCCCTCTGAATCCACAGCCTTCCCAACCTCCCAAAAAAACCTGGAAAGGTTTCAAAAGGTGGAGAAGTGTTTGGGTCCAGGGCAGGAGTTGAGCTCAAAGCTCAGCCAGGAGCCCAAATTCCCTCTGCAATTCATGGAGAGACTCAAGGAGGAAAATTCCCTCCAGGGGCAGGAGAGAGTCAGCCCTGATGAAGTGTTGGAAAAGGGCTGGAGAATCCCTGAGGAGATGGGAAGGGGCTGGAGAATCCCTGTATGTGAAATAAAAAGGAAAGAGCAGCTGGCCTTCACTGAAAATCCAAAGTTTTTCTGGCCAAAGGGCAGAACTCCAGACCAGGAGCAGAATTTTTCCTTCCCCAGGGTTCCCCATCACCCCCAGTCATTATCTGATGGAAGAGCTGCAGCAAAGCTGGACAACACTAAATGGAAATAAAGGGGCAGGATCCCCAAATCCTGTCACAAACAGGGCAACAACTGAGGAGAAACTAAAAGAAAAAAACATCAAAAATCTTCTGGAGTGCACCACAGCCCACCCTGCTCACTCTCCATGGAATTCAAATTTGCTCCCTCATCCCCTCACCTGAATTTTTGCCATGAAGACCTGCTGGAGTTTTCCTCCTGAGAAATAAAAATCAGTGTCAATTTTGCCAAAAACTCAGCTGGCAGAGGGAGTGGGGCTGTGCTCACAGGTTCCTGCTGCAAGGTGAGTTTCTGCTCCAGATCTATCAGCAATCAATGACCTGTGAGACACAAAGCCACTGCAAGCACAGGTCCATTACTGCTGCTGCTCACAGCAGAGATTGTTTCTCATCTCCAGCTGTCTGATAACCAGCCCTGCCCAAAGCAGAGGTGTGCACACATTACCTCAGTCACAAAGAGGGTCCGGGGGTCGATGATGTCCAAGAAGTGCCTGAACCTGCCATAAAATGAAGTCTGGAAAACAGGAGACAGAAAAACAAAACAAAAAAAAAATTAAAACAAAAATCCATGTTCAGTGAGAAATTGCTTTTCAGGGTTTATTTCCTCTGCAGAATGAAGTGTCAAGTGAAAATAAATTATATAGGAGGTCTTCACTGGTGATCTGAAACCAGTCCAGGATTCCCAGGATAATGAAACTCCCAGGAAAAGCCTCTCCAGCAGTTTTGTTATTATCCCAAACACACCCAGCCTGGATTTTTCCCAATGTGCCACCAAGAAGCAGAACCAGGACAAGTCTGAAGGAAAGGGAAAGGATGTGTGAAGGAGGAGGGGAAGGTCAGAGCAAAGGACACTCAGTATTTAAACACTGAAAATCCAAATATTTGTACCAACCCCAAGCACCAAGCAATGAAATATTGAGGGATCAGGAGCCCTTGGGACACATGAACATCATCACTCCAACATCAGCTGGATTCCAGGAGCCAGAGGGAAATTCAGGAATTCCAGAGCCCAGCAGGGACACCCTGGAGCTCTGGGATCCTGGGAATTCTCCATCCTCACGTGGCCCAGCCCCTGCTGGGTTTGTTCTGCAGGAATGGGCTATAAATAAAGGCCTGGAGTGAGGATGGAGCAGCAGGAACAGGGTTTAATCACTGCTGGCAGCACTGCCAGAACGTGCTGCTGCTGCTCCCCTGCTCCTCCAGGGATGCTGCTCCCTGATCCCAGCAGAAATCCCTGACCAGGGATTGTCCAGGACACTGCTGACCAGGGATTCTGGTCCCTATTCCAGCAGAAATCCTTCTCCAGGGACTGTCCAGGACACTGCTGACCAGGGATTCTGGTCCCTATTCCAGCAGAAATCCCTGACCAGGGACTGTCCAGGACACTGCTGACCAGGGATTCTGGTCCCTATTCCAGCAGAAATCCTTCTCCAAGGATTCTCCTCCCTGATTCCAGCAGAAATCCCTGTCCAGGGATTCTGGTCCTTATTCCATCAGAAATCCCTCTCCAGGGATTCTCCTCCCTGATCCCAGCAGAAATCCCTGCCCACCTCACTGCACCCTCTCCTCACAAAACTCTGTTATTCTTCCACCTCCTGCACTAGGAAAAAAAAATAAAATAAAATAAATAACCAAACCCAAAGGAACAAAACAGCTCCACACAACTCCAGGGAAAGAGCACAGTGGTTTTTAATTAGCATGGATCTAATTAACACTAATCCTGGTGCTTTTGAGCCGTTTTGAGCTTGGCATTTTGCTGCCTCCCTTTTATTTTGGGTTTGAGGATCCCTGCAGGTGCCAGCAGCTCCCCAGCACCACTGCCCAGCCATCCCACTGCTCATCCCACAGGCTGAGCTGCTGGGATTGCTGCCAGCACAGGGCAGGGGGACCCCAAATCTGAGAGCTTTAGCACTGGGACACACTGAGAAAGGCAACACCAAAGAGAATTTAATAGAATTTAATGGAGCTGAATGGGATTGGATAGAAATAAACAGAATTAAAGAGAAAGGGATAGAAATAAACGGAATTAAAGAGAAAGGAATAGAAATAAACGGAATTAAAGAGAGAGAAAGAGAACCAGAAAGAAATAGAAAGAAACATAATGAAAAAGAAAGAAAGAAAGAAAGAAAAGAAAGAAAGAAAAGAAAGAAAAGAAAGAAAAGAAAGAAAGAAAGAAAGAAAGAAAGAAAGAAAGAAAGAAAGAAAGAAAAAAAGAAAGAAAGAAAGAAAGAAAGAAAGAAAGAAATAGAGAGAAATACAGAAATAGAAATAAGCATAATGAAATAGAAAGAAATAGAAGGAAACAGAAAGAAACAGAAAGAAGCAGAACATCAGTGTTTTACACCCACCTGACTGAAGAGTAAATGACAAAGGGGGAAGGAGTCCTGAGGTCCAGAGGGGCAGCACAGAAATGTCATTTAGAAGTCCCAGTGCCCATTTCCCAGCCCTGGGGAAGCTGGTGCCATAGCCCAGGCTCAGGCTGGGCTGGCACTAAGCTCAGCTTAAGGGCAGGTTTGGGCAGCTCAGCCCAGGTGCTATCCCAGCCTCACACCTGGGAGTGAGAGAGCCCAAATCCTGGAATCAGGGGATGTTTGGGATGGAGGGACCTGAGATCCCACCAGGGCCAGGGCAGGGGGTGTTGCAGGCACTGAGGGATTGGGTTTTGGGGTGCTGCTGCCTGAGCCTGTCCCTGCTGTGGCCAGAGACCAAAACCAGCAGGGACTGAGTGGGCAGGGTCACCCTGAGCCAGAGCCCTCTGAGAACCAGCTCAGCAAAGCCAGGCTCAAACCCAGAGCCCTCTGAGAACCAGCTCAGCAAAGCCAGGCTCAAACCCAGAGCCCTCTGAGAACCCTCTGAGAACCAGCTCAGCAAAGCCAGGCTCAAACCCAGAGCCCTCTGAGAACCAGCTCAGCAAAGCCAGGCTCAAGCCCAGAGCCCTCTGAGAACCAGCTCAGCAAAGCCAGGCTCAAACCCAGAGCCCTCTGAGAACCAGCTCAGCAAAGCCAGGCTCAAGCCCAGAGCCCTCTGAGAACCAGTTCAGCAAAGCCAGGCTCAAGCCCAGAGCCCTCTGAGAACCAGCTCAGCAAAGCCAGGCTCAAACCCAGAGCCCTCTGAGAACCAGCTCAGCAAAGCCAGGCTCAAACCCAGAGCCAGGAGGGTTTCTTGGGTTCCAGCTCAGCAAAGCCAGGCTCAATCCCAGAGCCTTCCCAGCCTGGCCCATCCTTGTTTCCTGCTCAGGGTTTTTGTGTGCAGAGCTGCTTCACTGCTTGGCCTCCCCTCAGCCAGGGCATCCCAGTTTGTTCTCCTGACCAGAAGCCAGATTTTTCAATTCAGGGTTGGTTTGCACAGAGCTGCATACAAAACACAGGGAAATTAAAAAAAAAAAAAAAAAAAAAAAAAAAAAAAAAAAAAAAAAAAAAAAAGCCCCAGCAATTCCCAATAATTCAGAATTTTGGAGGGAATTGTTGCCTGGCATGGTGGGGAGGGGCTGGGCTGGAATTCCTCAAATCCTCTCATCCTCCCCATGTGAGATGCCCACGGGTTTGACCTTCCACTCCCAAAAATCCACCCTGGGCTCCTTCCTCCCCCAGCTCCTGGAGCAGCTGCTGGAGTAAACTGGAGCAAACTGAATATTCACCAATTCCCGTGATTAATCGGGGCTATTTTGGGAGCACTCCTCAGCAGCACCAAGTGCTCGGGAATGTTAATTCCCTTCCAGGAGAGTCCCAGCTCAGCCCAAAACCACCAGGAGACGACTCCAGGTGGATCTGAGAGGAGCCAGAGGTCATTAGTGAGGTGTTAATCACCTAAAGGAGGAAAAGGATTCCGGAGGGGCATGGACAACTTCACCACTTTAATCACAGCCTGATTTTAAACAGGAGTTAATTAAGCCAGGCTTGGGGTGGGGTTGAGCTCCAAACCAGGCTCATGTCAGCTTTAATTTAATTAGGAGAGATTTAAGCTAAAGCAAATAAAATTAAGACAATGAAGCCATTGAGGAACAAGGCAGAGCCAGGTCTGTGTTATTCGTGGAGTTGGGCTAAAACTGTGCAATCTCTTGGATGTCTTTAATTTGGTTTTCCAAAGCTGAAGAGCAAAGATTTGAAAATTCCCCTTTAAATCCAGTGCTTCCCCTCAGCCAGGGCATTCCCAGTTTGTTCCCCTGACCAGAAGCCAAATTTTTCAATTCAGGATTGGTTTGCACAGAGCTGCATACAAAACACAAGGGGAAAAAAAAAAAAAAAAAAAAAAAAAAAAAAAAAAAAAAAAAAAAAAAAAAAAAAAGCGCAGCAATTCCTAATAATTCAGAAATTTGGGGGAAATTCTTCCCTGGAATTCCCAGATTCCTGGATCCTGGCAGTACCCAAGGCCAGGCTGGGAGAGGGAGCACTCAGCAAATCCTCAAAAGAAAAGGAATAAAATAAGGAAATAAAGAAGGGGAGAAAAAAAAAAAAAAAAAAAAAAAAAAAGTATATCTAACAAATTAACCCTACTTGTCAGAAAATTAAGTCTTTATCACACATTTATTCTCAAGACTGTCCTGGTTTCTTCTTTCACCTAAAAATAGCCCCGAGCTGAAAAAGGTGACTCGACAGAACACGGGCAGGGAAAGGGATTTCAGAACCCCAGCCAAAGGAGTGCTGGCATCCCGGGAGGATACAGACAGAATTTCAACAGCCCCAGCTCGCTGATCCTGCCCAAAAAGATCTTTGTCAGCTAAAGCTGAGATGCCAGCCACTGATAAGAGCCTGGGAAGAACAGGCAGAGGCAGGGCAGGTGAGGGGAAAGCACAGAACACCTGGCAGGGCAGGGCAGGGCTGGAAGGAAACACCAAGGTCAGGATGGGGAAAGAGAGAACTGGAAGAGTCTGAGCCAGGGATGGAGGGGATGGGCTGACCTTGGATGAAATTCACATTTCAGCAGGGATGGAGGGGATGGGTGTCCATGGATGAAATTCACATTTCAGCAGGGATGGAGGGGATGGGTGTCCATGGATTATATTCAAATTTCAGCAGGGATGGAGGGGCTGGGTGTCCATGGATTAAATTCACATTTCAGCAGGGATGGAGGGGATGGGTGTCCATGGATTATATTCACATTTCAGCAGGGATGGAGGGGATGGGTGTCCATGGATGAAATTCACATTTCAGCAGGGATGGAGGGGATGGGTGTCCATGGATGAAATTCACATTTCAGCAGGGATGGAGGGGCTGGGTGTCCATGGATTATATTCAAATTTCAGCAGGGATGGAGGGGCTGGGTGTCCATGGATTATATTCAAATTTCAGCAGGGATGGAGGGGATGGGCTGTCCCAGGCCATGGTGGGAGTGGGAATTTGGGGGAGCCGCTTCATTCTGAGCCAACACAGGACCCATAAACCCCGAAAATTCCAACCCCTTTCCTCTGTGGCCCCACAATGCAGTCAGGGATGTCCAAACTCGGCAGAGGGAGAAAACAGGGAATGTGGGATGAAGGCAAGGGGAACATTCACAGGAAAGGGATGAAGCCCCTAAAACAATTAACCATGCTCAGAATGGAAATCATCATCCCAAAGTGTGGGGGGTCAAGCGAAGGGCAGGTACGGGGTCAGGATTCCTAAATAGGGGCTCTGGATTCCTAAACAGGGGTTCTGGATTCCTGAACAGGGCTCTGGATTCCCAAATAGGGGTTCTGGATTCCCAAATAGGGGTTCTGGATTCCCGAATAGGGGTTCTGGATTCCCAAACAGGGTTCTGGATTCCTGAACAGGGTTCTGGATTCCTGAACAGGGGTTCTGGATTCCTGAACAGGGGTTCTGGATTCCTAAACAGGATTCTGGATTCCTGAATAGGGGTTCTGGATTCCCAAACAGGGCTCTGGATTCCTGAACAGGGTTCTGGGTTCCTGAACAGGGTTCTGGATTCCCAAACAGGGTTCTGGATTCCCAAACAGGGTTCTGGATCCTGAACAGGGCTCTGGATTCCCAAACAGGGTTCTGTTGCTGTGGGCAGTGGGGATGGACCCACTGGGATGGTGCCAGTGTGGGACCATCACACTGACACGCCCAAGTGAAGCTCCAGGGAGTCCTCCCAGCTCAGGAGGGACTGAAGGAGGTTTTAGGAACCTTTTTATCAGGCTCAGGTTCCACAAGCACAACGAGTAACCTCTGGACACCCTCACTGGGTGGTGGCAGCTCACCTGGGGACAGGTGAGTGACCTGAGCGTGGGCTGCCCTGGCCATGCCAGATGTCAGGTGTGCAGGAGGCACAAACTTGACCTACACATCATCTGGGGGTCTGGACCTCGCCTGGTGACATTGGCAGAGCGCCCACCTGGAGCATCCCCGCACGAGAGAGCCCCGCTCCATCCCAGAGCTGCTCTTCCCCTCCCAACCACCTTGGACAGAGCCCGTTCGTCCTGCCCAGCCCCTCGGGGAAGGCGGAGCCTGCGCCATGCGACACCAGGAGGCACCGGGACCCTCCCTGCGCGTCCCCACTGCCCTGGGGCGCCCGGCGGGGCTCGAACCCGCGACCCTCTGCTCCCCCGCGCTGCGCGCTGCGCCCCGCGCCACACGCAGGGACGCGCCAGCGCCGCGCGCCGCGGGACCGGCCGCGGGCAGGGGGCGGCGGCTCTGAGTGACAGCCCGGCCGGCCAATGGCGCGCGGGCTGCGGGCCAATCAGCACGCGGCGCCGCGGGAGGGGCGGGGCGGAGCGGAGCGGGGAGCGGGGGGCTCCGTTCCCGGGATGGGGGGGGCGATGCCGCGCGCGGGGCGGGGGCAAATCCCGCCGCCGCTCCCGGTGTCCCCCCCGCCGCCTCCCGCCGCCGGCCCTACCTGCTCGAAGCGGGGCTTCCCCAGCTGGAACGGGGGATAGTCCGCCGGCTCCGCCATCCCGCAAGCGCCACTTTAAACAGCCTCCCCCGCCGCTGGGCCCCGCCCCCCGGCCGGGCCCGCGCTGATTGGCTGCGGCCAACCGCAGCTGCCGCGGGGCACGCTGGGACTTGTAGTCCGCCGGCTGTTACCGGGGGCGGGGCTACGACCGCTCCGCCAGCCAATGGGGAGCGCGCTGCGCGCGGGGCACCATGGGAAATGTGGTCCTGCAAGGGGACTGAGACCTGCGGGAGCGAACGGGCAAAGGGAGGAACTCAGAATGAGAGGGGATCCTGGCGAGCGGGAACGGGAAAATGAGTTTTGCCCTAATTGCGCAACAGACTGAGCAAATAATAAAACACAGAAAGGTGAAAACACAGAAACTTCTGAGAAACTACCCCAAATGTTATTAAATTTTCATCGCTACGACATCTATAACAAGAAGAACATGGAAGGGCTGGAGCGTGTGCAGGGAAGGGAACGGAGATGGGAAGGGCATGGAGAATTCCTGAGGAAATGGGAAGGGAATGGAGAATCCCTGAGGAGCTGGGAAGGGAATGGAGAATCCCTGAGGGAAATGGGAAGGGAATGGAGAATTCCTGAGGAAATGGGAAGGGAATGGAGAATCCCTGAGGAGATGGGAAGGGAATGGAGAATCCCTGAGGAGCTGGGAAGGGAATGGAGAATTCCTGAGGAGCTGGGAAGGGAATGGAGAATCCCTGAGGAGCTGGGAAGGGGCTCAGCTGGAGCAAAGGAGGCTCAGGGTCCTTGTGGCTCTGCCAGGAGGGGACACTGGGGGGATTTGGGATCTGGGAACAGGGACATGGACAGGAGGAGAGGGAGCGGCTTCAGAGTGGAAATTGGGGAATTTCCCCATGGAAAGGGGGTCAGAGGTTGGGATTGCCCAGGGAGGTTTGGAGCCCCATCCCTGGGGGGATTCAAATCCCCGTGGATGTGGCACTGGGGACGCAGGGCTGCGATGGCTGCGCTGGGCGCTCCCGGGGTTTTTCCCATCCCCATTCCCCGTTTCCCGGCGGAGTTGCCGATCCCTGCCCGAATCCCAGCTCCGGTAACGATCCGTGCGGATTGAAGCCAAGGAGGAGCGGGGCTGGGGGCGCCGGGGGCACCCCGAGCCCTCCCCGGAATCCTCTGGCCCAGATTAGCGGGATCAGAAGCGTCCGGACCTTCAAAGGGCGGCGAAATTGCCGGGAGGATTAGGATCAATGGGGAGAGCAAACAGAGCGGCGGGAAGGGCTGCTGGAGGAGAAGCAAAGGCGGCGCTGGAGCAGCATCTCCATCCCAGGAACTGAAAGTACACCCCAGAAAACAAAATCCCCTTTTTTTGGTACCCAGGGAAAACTGTGCGCGTGCCATTGTGGCTGCAGAGCCGAGCAATTCGTGTTTTCTTCCCTCCTGCAAAAGAGATTTCTGACCTTGGGTTAATTCAGCACCGATCCCGTTCAGGGAATCCCAAATTTCCTGCAGCGCCGGGTGGGGCAGGGATGGAAACGGGGAATAGAGCAGAGCAGGGGGATGGTATTTTATCACTTCTTTTTGTTTTTCCTCAGAGCTATTGCTGAGATCCCATTCCTGTGATTTTGGGGTCTGCTGGCTGTGACTCGAGGTGGCCTCAAGCTGCCCTGACCCCAAATTCTGCCTGACCCCAAACTCATCCCTGACCCCAAACTCATCCCTGACCCCAAACTCATCCTGACCCAAACTCAGCCCTGACCCCAAACTCAGCCTGATCCAAACTCAGCCCTGACCCCAAACTCATCCCTGACCCCAAACTTATCCCTGACCCCAAACTTATCCCTGACCCAAACTCATCCCTGACCCCAAACTCATCCCTGACCCCAAACTCAGCCTGACCCCAAATTTATCCCTGACCCCAAACTCAACCTGACCCAAACTCATCCCTGACCCCAAACTCATCCCTGACCCAAACTCATCCTGACCCCAAACCCACCCTTCACCCAGGCTCCTTTCCTTCTCCCCAGCTCAGCCTCCTGAGGAAGAACAAAACCCTAAAGAGAAGCCCGGCTCTGCCCGAACCCCTCTGTGCCCCTCCCCTGCCCAGGGTCCCCCCAAATCCCCCCAGGGGTCCCCTCCCCCAGCCCGTTGTCGCTGCCGTCCCGGTGTTGACACTCGCAGTGTTTGGTGACAGCAGAGGGGGAGAATCTGTTTATCTCGAGCCGCATGTGCAGTGACAGAAGACTATCACTTTTTTGGTGAGATACCAGGAAGAATATCAATTCTCTGGCTGATATCGAGCCACCAGATCCATCCTGGCTGACAACTTGTGTTTCCCCGCTTGGGGATGCAAGGGGGGGCTGCTTCTCTTCTCACTAATTATGTTTTTTCCTTTTTTTTTTTTGGTTTTTTTTTTGGGAGGGGGGCCAATTCCTAAGCCGTGGTGTGAGCTCATCCAGAAACTGGATTTGGGTGGGGCAGATCCTGGAGGATGTGACCCCATGAAAAGTCCCCAAAGGAGGTTTGGCCCCAAGGGACCCAGCACAGCCCCTGACCTGGGGAAGGGGGAGGGGATCGGGGGGGGAAACGGAGCCTGGGGAGAAAGGAGGGGTGGGGAAAGTGAGTTGAGATTTGGGTTTATTTCTCATTCTAACTCTGATTTCATTGGTAATAAATTAAACTGATTTGTTAATTATTATTATATTATATTATACATGTATATATTATATATTAATTATACATTATATATTATATATTGAATACTTTATATATAATAATAAATATTAAAACTATATAACTTAGTTAATAATTTATATTATATTATATTATATTATATTGTATTGTATTATATTATATTATATTATATTATATTATATTATATTATATTATATTATATTATATTATATTATATTATATTATATTATATTATATTATATATTATTTATAGATTTATATATAATATCTACAATATAATACATAGTAACTATATATAATATTATAGAATGTATATTATATATCATATATTGTACATGATAAATATATCTATAATATATATTATATTATGTATCGTATATACACTATATATACTATATATTAATTATTATACCATATAACCGATTTATTAATTATTATTTATTAATCATGTGTTATATTAATGATATATCATTAACAAACTCGATCTCTTTTCCCCACGACAGTCCCTGGTGACTGATCTGCCCCTGCCCTTACCCAAAATGAGCTTTTGCTGTGTTTTCTCTCCCTGCCGGCTGGGGAGGGCAGTGGCAGCAGCTGATGGGGCAGTTTTGGGGTGCCAGGGCCCCCCCGAGGGCACAGCTGGCTCGGGGCAGCCACAGGAACGTTCCTTGTCAGCTTCCATCTGCAAAGGAGATCTGGAGAAAAGCTGCTTTGGGCAGCAGCACTGCAGCCTGGAACAGCCAGGGCAGCTCCTCCCGGGGAGGGAACCCCAAGAAAACCTTTAAATCCTCCAAATTCCAGAGTTCAGGAACCGGGGCGGGGGGGATCCAGGGGAAAGAGAACCTTTAAATCCCTGATTTCCCAAATTCCAGAGACCAGGAACCAGGATGGGATCCAGCAGCAATAAAACCTTTAAATCCCTGAATTCCCAAATTCCAGACCCTGTGGAGCCACGATAGGGATCCAGCAGCAATAAAACCTTTAAATCCCTCATTTCCCAAATTCCAGACTCCATGGAGCCAGGATGGGGATCCAGTGGGAATAAAACCTTTAAATCCCTGAATTCCCAAATTCCAGAGCCCCGGAGCCAGGATGGGATCCAGCAGCAATAAAACCTTTAAATCCCTGTTTTCCCAAATTCCAGACTCCATGGTGTCAGGCACAGGAATTGAGCAGCAATAAAAGACTTAAATCTCTGTTTTCCTAAATTCCAGACTCCATGGAGTCAGGATGGGGATTCAGCAGCAATAAAACCTTTAAATCTCTGTTTTCCCAAATTCCAGAGTCCATGGAGTCAGGCACAGGGATTCAGCAGCAATAAAAGATTTAAATCCATGTTTTCCCAAATTCCACACCCAGTGGAGTCAGACACGAGGATTCAGCAGCAATAAAACCTTAAATCCCTCTTTTCCCAAATTCCAGACCCCAGTTCTCCCAGGGGCTGCCCCAGCTGGCCCAGGCTGCTTTTCCTGGGGTGGATCCCCTTTCCCAGGGTCCCAGCTCAGCACCCTGAGCCCGCAGCTCCCCCAACATTCCCTCCTGGGCCACACAGGGTTAATGTGATCCCACACAGGTGCTGACCCCACAGGGGCTCCACCCAGGAAAAACAAACCAGGATTAGAGTGAAGGAAGCTCCTCTGTGGGAGCAGCAGAGTCATTTCCAGGGGCTTAAGGGGGGTTAATTTTCCTGAAGGAAAAGGTTTGAATGGAGAGAGGGAGCTGGGAGGGAAAAGAGCTGAGGGGGAAAGGGGTGGGGGAGCAGGAGCAGATCTGGGGAGGGAGCAGTGCCAAGGGCAGGGAGGAACAGCAGAACTCTGGGAGCACCAATGGAGCCCCTTTTCCCCTTCCCTTCCCTTCCCTTCCCTTCCCTTCCCTTCCCTTCCCTTCCCTTCCCTTCCCTTCCCTTCCCTTCCCTTCCCGAATTGTTCAGGTTTGAAAATGCCCCTGAGCCCATCCAGCCCAGCCATCCCCAGCAGTGCCACCTGTGCCCCATGTCCCCAAGTGCCACATGCACAGGGCTCTGAAATCCCTCAGGGATGTGACTCCAGCCCATTTCCAGGAATTTTCCCCAATTTCCACCCTGACCCCCTGAAAGGATCCTCAACCCCACAGCAGAGGCAGGAGCAGCATTTGGGGAGGAACTGGAGGTTCCTGCAGCATTCCCACAGCACTCAGGGAATGTCAGGGCAGGTGGAAAAGCTGCTGGAGGAGTTGGACACCCTCCCCCTCCTCCTCCTCCTCCTCCTCCTCCTCCTCCTCCTGCACAAACAGAAATGTCACTCAGTGTCCAGGCGCCGTCAGCACAGACGCTGTTGTCAGTGAATCAGAAGTGTCTAGGAACAGCTTGAACAACTTTTATTTTTTTTTTTAAAGTGCTTAAAACGTAAATAACAAGCTCCTTATAAACATTAGTTGCAACTCTTAAAACATGAGACACACAGAACCCACTTCCTGCGGACGTGAAGAACAGGGAAACCAACAGCTCCAAAAACCCTGACACTTCTCCCACCTGGGGATGTTTTTCCAGGTTTTTAACCCAAACATGGCTGAGTCTGCATCACACTGCAGAATCCACATCCCTTCAGGCTTGTTCCACTTTGAGGATAAACCCTGGTGGTTCTTCTGGCCCACACGTGGCCAGGAGAACCAGGCAAGGGGAAAAGAAATCATTGGCCAAGGTTCTTGAGAAGCAAAAACCCAACTGTGGGCTGACAGCACCCTGCTGCAGCCCTGAGTGTGGAAAAACAAACTCCAGGAAAAGGCAAAACCACAGGGAATTGCTATGGCTGTGTTGAAAACAGAACAGGGACAAGCTGCTGCTGGCCCAGAAAATCTTTGGGGTGTGCTGGGCTCAGCAGAGAGGGACAGAGCTCAGAGCACAGCCACTGCTCCTGCCCCTGCATCCCAAATAAATCACTGAACAGGAGAATCATCACTAAACACACAGATAAACCCCAGAAGGGCAACTCGAGAACATCTCCCCCAATTCTCTTCCTCATCCCCTCCCTCTCTGAGGAAGCATTCAGGTCCTCAAAACCATTCCCTTGGGCACGTGGAGGTGCAACAGCAGCACTGCAGAGTCCACTGCTCTGATGCACAGAGCACAAACTGTGCTGAGGGGGAACCCCAGGCTGGGCAGACAGAGAACAGCAACATCTGTAAGACACAAGGAGGGACCTGGGGCTGCTGAACACTCAGGGACAGACAGGGAACATCCATCACTGCTCAACCTGTGCACAGCAAGGAGCTGGGCACACCTTGGCTCTGCAGATGGCAGGGGCAGGGAATGCTGCAAACACGAGATGGAAGGAGCAGGGACTGATGGAAAGGCAGGAGATGAGGGAAGAGAACAGGAATTGGAAAGGCAGATGAGGGAATAGAACAGGTACTGGAAAGGCAGATGAGGGAGTAGAACAGGAATTGGAAAGGCAGATGAGGGAGTAGAACAGGAATTGGAAAGGCAGATGAGGGAGTAGAACAGGTACTGGAAAGGCAGATGAGGGAGTAGAACAGGAATTGGAAAGGCAGATGAGGGAGTAGAACAGGAATTGGAAAGGCAGATGAGGGAATAGAACAGGAATTGCTGGAAAGGCAGATGAGGGAGTAGAACAGGAATTGGAAAGGCAGATGAGGGAAGAGAACAGGAATTGCTGGAAAGGCAGATGAGGGAGTAGAACAGGAATTGGAAAGGCAGATGAGGGAGTAGAACAGGAATTGCTGGAAAGGCAGATGAGGGAATAGAACAGGAATTGCTGGAAAGGCAGATGAGGGAGTAGAACAGGAATTGGAAAGGCAGATGAGGGAGTAGAACAGGAATTGGAAAGGCAGATGAGGGAGTAGAACAGGAATTGGAAAGGCAGATGAGGGAGTAGAACAGGAATTGGAAAGGCAGATGAGGGAGTAGAACCAGGAATTGCTGGAAAGGCAGATGAGGGAATAGAACAGGTACTGGAAAGGCAGATGAGGGAATAGAACAGGTACTGGAAAGGCAATTGAGGGAACAGAATAGGTGTGGCTGGAAACAGGAGATGAGGGTACAGGTATTCCTGGAAAGAAAGGACATGAGGGAATAGAACAGGCATGGCTGGAAACAGGAGATGTGGAAGCACTTGTTGCTGGAAAGGCAGGAAAAGAGAGAATCAAACAAGAATTGCTGGAAAGGCATGAGATAGGGGAACAAGTAGTCCTGGAAAGGCAGGAGATGAGGGAACAGGAATTGCTGGAAAAGCAGAAGTAGAAACAGGTATTCTTGGAAAGGCAGGAGATGAAGAAAGAGGTATTGCTGGAAATGGGAGATATGGAAACAACTACTGCTGGAAAGGCTGGAGGTGAGGGAACAGAACAGGAATTTCTGGAAAGGAAGGAGCTGTTGAGGCACCTACTGCTGTAAAGGCAAGAAATGAAGGACAGAACAGGTATTGCTGGCAAGGCAAGAAATGTGGAAGCACCTATTGCTGGAAAGGCAGGAAAAGGGGGAGCAGGTATTGCTGGAAACAGGAGATGAGGGAATAGAACAGGTATTGCTACAAACAGGAGATGTGGAAGCACCTATTGCTGGCAGGGCTGCACACCTGGTACAACCTGCTGAGCTCTGAGAGTAACTTTTGATATTCAAGTGCAAAACATTCAGGCTTTTGGAGCAAAACAAGGCAGAGCTGACTAAGGCAGAGGGGGCTGAGGGAGGTGGTGAGACACGACTGAGAGGAGGGAGAGGTGGGCAGGAGGTGCCTGGGATCCATATAAACATTGGCACTTGTGTGGGGAGCACCAACAGCCACCCCTGCAGGGACACAGGGCCAAGAGCAGGGTGTTTGTGTGGGGTGGGGGCCAGAGAGGGGAGATGTTGGCTCTGCACCTCCTCCTGTAATGAATGCCCTCCTGAGGAATTCCTCTGCCTTTTCCCAGCACTCACTCCCTGCCCTGCTGCATGCCCAGTGCCCACAGCTCCTCCCTGAGTGCTCACAGGGGGCACCCATGGCATCTGAGGGGCTCCTGGCACTTTCTGAAAGGGCAGAAACTCCTTCCCTTGGCCACTCCCAGCCCACTCCAGAACACAGAGGGAGGAGGAACAGAAGCAGCTGGAGCAGTGCAAAGCCTCAGGTACTTCCCAGGAGGGGAGTGCAGGAAGGAGTGGGAGGTTCATGGCTAGTTCTCCCAGGGAACAATCCTCCTCCTCCTCATGCAGGGGTTGGACAGGAGCAGAGCTCCTTCTCTCCTCACCCAGCACTCCGTCTCCAGCTGTGTTTTACCCTGGCAGACTCATCCTGCCCTTCCCTGCCATCCAACACCAGGGCAGAGAGGAGGAGGAGGAGGAGTGTGGGCAGGGGAGCAGCAGCAGGATGGAGTCACTGATGGGGAGGTGGTTTCCAGCTCTCAGGTGTCCATGGGTCATTAAAGCTCTGGCAGGAGGGTGGCACCTGCCTGCTGGGAGGGCTCTGCCCCTCACCCTGCAGCTGCCTGGGGCTGAGCTGGGCTGGGGGGGAGCAGAAACCCTTGCTGCTGGCTCTGGGAGCAGGAGGCTGGGGTGCAGCAGGGTGCAGCAGGGTGCTTGCTGAGCCCAGCAGGCTCAGGGGGCCTGGCCTGAGCCCAGGGGGATCTGCAGCAGCGTGGGGGATTGCTCCATGATCCGCACCAGCAGCTGGTCTATGTAGTTCTCCAGCTCCTGGATGTGCTCCTCCTTCTTGCTCAGCTCCCCCTCCTTCTGCAGCAGCAGCTGGATCAGCTCATCGTGGGTCAGGTGGTAATACTTGGCTGACTGGTCAGGCTGGGCAGGCTCCTGCTGGGAACCAAGAGGGAAATCAGGGACTGGAATTCAAACTCTGCTCCTGGTAAGGATGCAGCAGCAGCCAGAGCACTCACACTTCCCATGGGGAGAGGCAGGAGCAGCACAGGGACCCACAGAGAGCTGGTGTGCTCATAAAGCACCAGCTGAACTCCTGCAGCAACCCCAGGGCTGCTGAGAGCAGCAGGGCTGTGCTTGTCCCTCACCCAGGAGAACCCCAGCAGTGATTTTGATGTGACACTGGGGAGGCAAATGGAGTGGGAGTGGAGAGGGGAATGGAGGAGCCACCCTCAGGGGTGTCACAGGTGCTGTGCTGGCCCCAACACAGCAGTGCTGGGAGTAGATCCAGCTCAGCAAAGCTCCAGGAAGGACCTTCCCCCTGCCAGGATCAGGAACCCTTCAGAGCATCAGTCAGGGGCTGCTGCAGCTTCCACCTTCCAGTCTCATGTGGCACAGAGGCAGCTGTCCCTGCCCAGGGCATGGATGGGCTGTGAGCTCCCTCCCAAGCCATCCCCAGCCCTTCCACGTTTCCACAGGCAGCATTCCCCCAGAAGCAGCAGCCCCAAAGCCAGGCAGGTGATGGCAGCAGGATGGGGCAGGAGCTGCAGGGCCCTGGGGCTCCTGTCCCAGCTCAGGATGGGTGCACAGAGCCAGCAGGGCCCTGGGGCTCCTGTCCCAGCTCAGGATGGGTGCACAGAGCCAGCAGAGCCCTGGGGCTCCTGTCCCAGCTCAGGATGGGTGCACAGAGCCAGCAGAGCCCTGCTGTGCCCCCCAGCAGCTCAGGATGGGTGCACAGAGCCAGCAGGGCCCTGGGGCTCCTGTCCCAGCTCAGGATGGGTGCACAGAGCCAGCAGAGCCCTGGGGCTCCTGTCCCAGCTCAGGATGGGTGCACAGAGCCAGCAGAGCCCTGCTGTGCCCCCCAGCAGCTCAGGATGGGTGCACAGAGCCAGCAGAGCCCTGCTGTGCCCCCCAGCAGCTCAGGATGGGTGCACAGAGCCAGCAGAGCCCTGCTGTGCCCCCCAGCAGCACAGGATGGGTGCACAGAGCCAGCAGGGCCCTGCTGTGCCCCCCAGCAGCACAGGATGGGTGCACAGAGCCAGCAGAGCCCTGCTGTGCCCCCCAGCAGCTCAGGATGGGTGCACAGAGCCAGCAGGGCCCTGCTGTGCCCCCCAGCAGCACAGGATGGGTGCACAGAGCCAGCAGGGCCCTGCTGTGCCCCCCAGCAGCACAGGATGGGTGCACAGAGCCAGCAGGGCCCTGCTGTGCCCCCCAGCAGCTCAGCCCCAGCCCCCCAGCAGCCCCTGCCTTACCTTGGGCTCGCTGCTGTCCGGGGGGCAGGCTGGCCCCAGGGGCTGCACGCTGCTCCTGGTCACTGTCCTCAGCCTCTCCAGCCCATTGCTGCAGCCTGAGCTCGGGCTGGCCCGGGGCTGCTGCTTCCTCTGGCTGCAGCCCTCCTGCACAGCGCTCAGGGGCTTCACGGGGTGGGGGCTGCAGGAACAAAGGGGCACAGTCAGCACCCCCAGGGCCCCTGCCAGGGGCTCAGCCAGGACACTGAACCCAGCTCTGGGCTGGCCAGGGCTCCCCAGCACAGCACAGGGCAGGGCCTGGCAGCTGCTCCCACCCCACACCAGGTAAGGAGCCCCTGCACAGGTGGAGATTGCAGTGCCCAGAGCTGCACTGCCCACCCTGACTGGGAGCACTGGGGGGCACAGACAGGGGTCACACACACAGATAGGGGGTCACACACACAGATAGGGGGTCACACACAGCTATGGGGGTCACACACACAGCTATGGGGGTCACACACAGCTATGGGGGTCACACACACAGATAGGGGGTCACACACACAGATAGGGGGTCACACACAGCTATGGGGGTCACACACACAGATAGGGGGTCACACACACAGCTATGGGGGTCACACACAGTCCATGGGGTCACACACACACAGATATGAGGGTCACACACAGTCCCTGGGGTCACACACAGATATTGGGGTCACACACAGCTATGGGGTTACACACACACAGATAGGGGGTCACACACACACAGATATTGGGGTCACACACACACAGATATTGGGGTCACATACAGTCCATGGGGTCACACACAGCTATGGGGGTCACAAAGCTATGGGGGCCACACACACCCCCTAGGGGTCACACACAACTATAGGGGTCACACACAGATATTGGGGTCATACACAGTCCCTGGGGTCACAGACACACAGCTATTGGGGTCACACACACAGAGCTATTGGGGTCACACATAGTCCCTGGGTTCACACAGCTCTAGGGGTCACACAGCTATTGGGGTCACACACAGCTATTGGGGTCACCACTGATGCTCCAGCCCAAAAGGTGAATGTCACCTGCTGAAAGCCACCACAGAATTTGTCCCCATCCATGAGGCTGAAAGGAGGGTGAGGAGCCAGTTAAGAGGGAATTACATTTTCATTTGGTTTTGGCACAAGAACCCAAAAGGTTCTTTCTGGGGTTGAACAGAGTCCAGTTCCTTCTCAGCATGATGGAAAGAGAAGTGACCTGATGTTCCCTCCTGCAAGGAGCAGGGACAGCTGTGACCATCCTTGGATGGAAACATCCCAACTTCCATCCTCAGGGTGGAAACATACAAAACTCCATCCATGGGATGCAATCCAAATTTCTATTGGGATGAAAACATCCAAAACTCCATCCACTGGGATGGAATCATCCAAATTTCTATTGGGATGGAAACATCCAAAACTCCATCCATGGGATGGAAATTTCCAACATCCATCCATTGGGATGGAAATTTCCAACATCCATCCATTAGGATGGAAACATCCAAAACTCCATCCATGGGATGGAATCCAAACTTCCATTGGGATGGAACATCCCAACTTCCACTGGGATGGAAACATCCAACATCCATCCATTAGGATGGAAATGTCCAAACTTCCATCCTCAGGATGGAAACATCCAAAACTCCACGCACTGGGATGGAACATCCAAACATCCAGAACTCTATCCATTGGAATGGAACATCCAAAATTCCATTGGGATGGAAACATCCAAATTTCCATTTGGATGGAAATATCCAACATCCATCCATTAGGATGGAAATGTCCAAACATCCATCCATGGGATGGAAACATCCAAACTTTCATCCTCAGGATGGAAACATCCAAAACTCTATGCATTGGGATGGAAACATCCAATATCCATCCTTGGGATGGAAACATCTAAACTTCCATTGGGATGAAAATGTCCAAACATCCATCCTCTGGATGGAAACATGCAAACATTGATCCATTGAGATGGAAACATCAATACATCGATCCATTGGGATAGAAATATCCAAAATTCCATTCATTGAGATGGAAACATCAATACATTGATCCATTGGAATGGAAATAACCAAACGTGAATCCATTGGGATAGAAATATCCGAAATTCCATCCATTGAGATGGAACATCCAAACTTCCATAGGGATGGAAACATCCAAACATCCATCCTTGGGATGGAAATGTCCAAACATCCATTGAAATGGAAACATGCAAACATTGATCCATTGGGATGGAAATGTCAAATTTCCATCCTTGGGATTGAAACATCCAATTGCCATTTCCATTGAGATGGAAACATCCCAACATCCATCCCTGGGATGGAAACATCCAAACATTGATCCATTGGGATGGAAACATCCAACATTGATCCATTGGGATGGAAACATCCAAACCATTGATCCATGGGGATGGAAACATCCCAACATCCATCCCTGGGATGGAAACATCCAAACATTGATCCATGGGGATGGAAACATCCAAACATTGATCCATGGGGATGGAAACATCCAACATTGATCCATTGGGATGGAAACATCCAAACCATTGATCCATGGGGATGGAAACATCCAAACATTGATCCACTAGGATGGAGACATCCAAACCATTGATCCATGGGGATGGAAACATCCCAACATCCATCCTTGGGATGGAAACATCCAAATATTAATCTATTGGGATGGAGACATCCAAACTTCCATCCACTGGGATGGAAACATCAAACCATTGATCCATGGGGATGGAAACATCCAACATTGATCCATTGGGATGGAAACATCCAAACATTGATCCATGGGGATGGAAACATCCAACATTGATCCATTGGGATGGAAACATCCAAACCATTGATCCATGGGGATGGAAACATCCCAACATCCATCCCTGGGATGGAAACATCCAAACATTGATCCATGGGGATGGAAACATCCAACATTGATCCATTGGGATGGAAACATCCAAACCATTGATCCATGGGGATGGAAACATCCAACATCCATCCTTGGGATGGAGACATCCAAACATTGATCCATTGGGATGGAAACATCCAAACATCCATCCTTGGGATGGAGACATCCAAACATTGATCCATTGGGATGGAAACATCCAAACATCCATCCTTGGGATGGAGACATCCAAACATTGATCCATTGGGATGGAGACATCCAAACATTGATCTATTGGGATGGAGACATCCCAAGATCCACCCTGCTCCAAGCAGCCAAAGGATCAGCTCCTCCCGAGGGGCAGCACAGGGGCAGCTCTGCTCTCCTCCCTCTGGTGCCCAAGGGAATGCTGGAGCTGTGCCAGGGCAGGCTCAGGCTGGATTTTAGGGAAAGGTTCTTCCCCCAGAGGGTGCTGGCACTGCCCAGGCTCCCCAGGAATGGGCACGGCCCCACAGAGCTCCAGGAGAGTTTGGACTTTCCAGGGATGCCCAGGGGGTTTGTTGGGGGGCCTGGGGCTGGATGGATGACCCTGAGGGTCTCCCCCAGCTCAGGACACTCTGGGTTCTCTGTTTCCTTGGCAGAGCTGTCCAAGCACACGGACAGAGGATTGCTGGGCAGCTGGAAAGGAGTTATTGTTCTGCACATGAGGCTCCAGCACTGCCCACTGGCACTAAACCCTGAGCAGGAGCTACAACCACCAGGACACTGCAGGACAGGGTGAGGAGAGGGCTGGGGGAGCCACCAAATGTCACTGTCACCTTGTGCATGCCAGAGCATGGCTGGAAACAGTGGGAACAGTCACTGCTGCAGGGCTGGAAAAGCAACTTTTGAAAAGAAATCATCATCCTGCTGCTTCCTACTGAGGGTGGTGTGTGCAGGGCTCAGCTGAGCACAGCAGGGCTCTGCCTCCCCCCTTTGTCTCTGGGAGGACCCAAGAGCTGGGTTTGTCCTGGGATGGTGGCACTGTGTCCTTCAGGGCAGCCTCACAGCTCCCAGGCCAGAGGAGCTGCACCAGTTCCCTCTCCTGGTCCATGAACATCAGCTGGAATGTGGCATCAGCTGCTCCCAGCATCCCAGTCCAGAGCTGCACCCCAAGAGGGTCTGGGCTACGCTGGAGCTTCAGGCCAAGGTGGCATCTCAGGGTGGGTGACACTGGCCCAGCCCTGGCCCTGTCCCAGCTTTCACTGGTGCTCCCAAGGTCACTGCAGAGCACAGGGAAAGGGGGTGTCCCTCAGCAGGCCCCAAAGGAAGCTTGAAGTGCTCATGACAATGAGCACAGAGACCCAGAGAGCAGAGCACAAATGCAGGAACCCCCTCCGTGCCTGGAGCAGCAGCCAAGGGCCAGCTCTCCATGCAGGAATGGGGGTGCCTGGGCTGGCATCAGCTCTGCCAGGCCTGGCCCTGTCCCAGGGGCTCCCCTGGGATCACCCAGGTGAGGTGGCTCTACCTGACACCTCATTCTCAGAGCACTGAGATGCTCTGCACTCTGGACACCAGGGGGGCACAGCCTGTGCCACCCCCTGGCACCTGGGACATCCCCAGCCCTGTCACCTGCAAGTGCCACAAGAGGCACAGTCCCAGGCTGTCCTTGGGGTGCCTCCTGTCCCAGGGATGTGACACTGTCCCAGCAGTGAACTCCCCATCCTGCCCCATCCCCAGGAGCAGTAAAGGGCCCTGCACACACCTGGGAGTTGCAGCTGATGCTCCCTTGCCCCAGCAGCCACTCAGGATGACCAAAGAGCCTCTGGCCACTTGGGAAAAGCCCAAACCCACTTTCCTGAGGAGGCACTGAATCCCCTGAGCCCAAACTCTCACCATCCCACACAGGACCTGCTCCCCTCCCCCTGCAGACACTTGTGTCCCAGCCAGGGCTTAATGCCCATTCCATTTTCCTTTCTCCTCCCACATTTTTTCTACAATCTTTCCCTCATCTATGTGCCTCCGACCATTCCAACAGGAGATGATCCTGGGAAGGGAAGCTTCACTGTGGGGATTGGGAAAAGTTCCATTCCAGCCTGCCTCCCTCACCCTGGGACAGTTATCACATCTGCCCAGCCCTATAAAGCAGGTCAGAGCCCCAGAGCCTTCCCCAGAGGCCTCAGGAGCTCTTCAGAGGTTCTTCAGCCACAGCAAATATCCAAAATGTGCAGGAGGAACCCGAGCAGGGCATTTCCAGGAGCTCCTGGCCACATGTCATGACAGATATCCAGGATATCCACTCCTGGGTCCCAGGGGCCAGCCAGGCCTGGCTGGATGCACAGGCAAGGCTGAGGATGACCATGAGCTGGCACCACCAACACAGAGATTCCTGCACTTCCCTCCCTGCATCACTTGTCCCTTTGGGATCACAGGACACTTCTCTTTCCATGAAACATACCAAAATTCCTGTTTCTGTGCAGCATCTCTGCGAATTTTGACAAGGCTATCTGCTGGAGGATGAATAAACCAATTTAAAATGACTGGAGGGTCTGGCCTAAATAACAATAAAAGTTTCACCTGGCAGAGCCAGCCAGATGCTGCTCTTTGCTCCCAAGATCACTTTGCACCTCATGCTCAACACAAGGAGGGAAGGACTGGAGCTCAGTGAGTTCTGCTGGCCCATCCTCCCTCCTCTCCTCTCCCAACCCATCTTGCTCTTGGGCCAGCTGGGATTTTACCATTCCAGTGCCCCCAGGAAGCTCCATTTGCCTCGTGGCCAGTGAGGCTGATCAATAAATCCCTGCTGGAGCTTGGTCCCAGGGAGCAGGGGAAGGAGCACCAGGAAAATGAGATGAACTGAAGGACACAGAGCAGGACTGCGTGCCCTGAACTCACCAGCTTTGCTTCATTTGCACATTTGTGCAGAGCCACGATTGAGCTGGGAGGAGGAACAGCCCCTTCTTTCCACCCCTCCCGGTCCCATCAGCCTCAAGGCTAAATCCCACTTGCTTCATCACCAGCGGGCATCTCAGCAGGAGGGAGGGGAGAAGGGCATTTTGCCCCGGGGGAAAAACTCTCATTTTTGGGGTATGGGGAGGAGGAGGCTTTCAGTAGCCCACGGGCACTCAAAAGGAAAGCAGCCAAAGCTGAATGGATGGCAAGGGCAGGGGCAGCAGCTGTGCACATGCCATGAGGAGCTCAGGAGAGCAGCAACAGCCACAAGCTCTCCTGGCAGCCATGGGAGAGGCATCATTTACTCTGCAAGCACGGGGCAGACGATGGAGCCACAACCGGCACTGGGGGAAATTGGGGTGCAGCCCTGCGGTCCCCCGCAGCACCCCAGAGCTGCGGGCTCTGCGGGAGCAGGGCAAGAGCAGGGAGGGTCTCAGTCCCCCCGCCATCCCCCCAGCGCTCACCTGGTCGTGCGCAGCCCCGGGGGCTCCTCGGGCGGCCGCGCGTCCCGGGGCAGGGCGGCCGCGGGGAAAGGCGTGGAGGCGGCCAGGGGCTGGCTGGCATGCGGGGGGGAAGCGTTAGTGGGCTGCAGGCCGTGCCCGGGCTGCTCAAGCTGTTTGGGCAGCACAGCTTGGATGGGGAGAGGGGATGGGGGTTTCTCCATGAAGGGGTTGCTGTAGGAAATGGGGCTCAGGGTCAGGGTGAAGGGGTTTCTCAGGGCTGTGTGTCTCTCCTGCGCCCTGTCTGGCTTCCAGAAATCGGCTTTTTTGAAGTCTAGCCTGCTGTCTGCCCAGTGCCCCTCGGGCTCCTCTGCCTCCCCGGGAGGGGCGCGGGGCTGGGGCTGCTCTGCTGCTCGCCCCTCGCCATCCTGGCTCGCCAGCTCCAGCTGGGATGGGCTCTGCCTGCACTCTGACCTCGGGGGCTGCGGCTGCCCAGCTGCCTGCTGCTCCTCCGGAGCTGTCCGGCTGGCGGGCTGGGAAGGTGCCTTTAGTCCGGGCAGGCTGAGCTCCGCAGGGAACAGCTGCTGCTTGGGGGCCACTTCCCACGCGGCGCTGTCCGGGGGCTCCTGCGTCTCGGGAGGTGAACGGGGCTGCCTCCAGCTCTCCTCAGCACCCGACTGCTCCAGTCCCTCCAGGGACAGCTTGGATCTGCAAGTCTCGAACTGCTCGGCCACATCAGCGTCGTTCATCTCCGATCTGTGTTCCCCCACGGAGGCGTCCCCTGTCCCCAGGCCAGCTGCTGAGCCCACGGTGGCAGCTCTGGCCCGCTGGAACTCGCTCCCGGCTCGGGCAGCGTCTGCTCCCGCTGCGGGAGGCGCTGCCAGGGAGGGCTCGCTGCTCCCACGGCTCCGGCCCAATTCCATCTCCGGGTCCGCCCGCGGCTCCTGCTCGCCTGCCTGGCCGTCCCCAGGCTCCCCCTCCTCGCTGTCCCCCGCGGCGGCGGCGAACCAGCGCGGGGGTTTGGGGGGCGGCTCCGGGTGGTCCCGGGGCGCTGCCCACGGCGCCAGCACCGCGAGGCCCTCGCCGGCCTCCGGGCGCCCGCTGGCCGGCAGCCGCAGCACCGCGGCGCCCTCCCGGCCGGCGCCCGCAGGCTCCGCGCCCGGCCCGGCCAACCTGCGCGGGGGCACGGCCACCACCGAGCCGCCCGCCTGGGGCTCGGCGGGGAAGGAGCTCCTGGGCAGCAGGCGGGAGCCGGCCCGGGCTGAGCTCCCGAAGGTGCCCTCGGGCAGGAAGGGGAGGCCCTGGGCAGCCGCGCTGGGGGCGCTGGCCGAGGGCTCGGCGGCGCTCTCGGTGGCGATGGTCATCCAGCCCTTGGTCCCTGCGCTGCGGGGCTGCTCCGCCCCGCTGTCCCCCTCCTCCCTAGCGCCATCCTCCTCTGCCGCTGCCTCTCCGTCCCCGCCGCTGCCCGAGCCCAGGGCGGCTGCCCAGACCGTGGGCGTGCTGCTTTTCCTCCTGCTGGCCGTGCAGCCGGCGGACACGGGGCTCAGCACATCCTCGATCACCGTGGCCTCCTGGGTGGTGCTCACCAGGTTGGCTCCCACGTCCAAACTGGAGAAATTTGTCCAAGAGCGCAGAGCTGCGGGGATTTCAGCGCCCGTGGGTGACTCTGCCTTTTCAAACCCCTTCTGGCAGGGTGGCTGGGCCGAGCTCTGGGTCGGGCTGCCGTCGTCGATGAAAGCCATGCCCTCTGCTGCCACCGAGGCAAAGAAATTCTCCTTCTTCCTCTCTGGTTTGAGCCTGCTGGTGGCAAAGGCGTCGAAGGTGTCGTCCCACTCGGAGGGCGGCGCGGGCCGGGCGCCGCCGTCGCTGTCGCTGTCGGCAGCAGGGAGCTCTCCCGGCGCTGGGGGACTGGTTTCAGGCACGGGGACACCAATGCTCTGGGCTGGAGGCTGCCCCTCGGGGTCTGCCCGCCTCGGGGGGGCACAGGCACTGCCATCCTCAGAGGAATAAAAGCTCCCAGCGACCTCTGGCGCAGCACGCGGCGGGAAACTAGAGAGAAAGCGAGTAGGTGAAGGAGAATTTAGTACCTGGTCAGCGAGGAGCTCCTCAAAGAAGGGATTGCTCTGCAGGGAGCTGAGGAATGGGTTGGTGGGGGACAAGCATCCGGCCTGTCTGTCTCCAGGAGCGGGAGGGAGGTTAGAGCTCGGCATGCCAGCGGGGAGGGCGGCGGGGCACGGGGCAGGGGAGCGGGGAGCACAATGGCAAGGAGCATCTGAGCTGGTTTCTACCTGAGGAGACACTTCCAGGCTGTGGAGGGAAGACACAACAGTCCCCCTGGTTAATGCTGTGGCAGAGCTGCAAGCACACACACACACACACACACCACGAGCAGCAATGATCCCGAGCCCGGCTCTGGTTAGGCAGAGCGGCGCTTATGGAGTCGAGGCGTGGAAAGGGCATGCAGACACAGGGCCAGGGCAGCCCTGCTCCCAGGACACTCCTCCTCCCTCCCTCAATCCTCAGCCAGCCCAGCTGTCCCCAGGGATGTCTGGTGGCACCCAGGGCAGCTGCAGCCACCCAGGCTCTCGGGTCAGGGCTGCTTGAACCAGTCCAGGCACACAGAAAAACCTTCCCCACTTCAGCCCAGGGCCTCCTCACTGGTTTCCCAGCAGGACCAGGGTGGGAGCACACATGGGGCTCAGGGCAGGGCAGAGGGAGGGCAGGGGATCCAGCAAGGAGCACAGAGACAGGACAGGGCCCTGTCCCCACTCTGCACTCTGTGCCACCTCCCACATGGCCCTTGTCACATTACCTCTGCTCAGATGTCTGGAGCCCCAGGGGGATCCCAAGGTGGAAGGGATTCAGCACATCTGGAACCCAGAATCTCAGCCCAAGTGAGTCTGACAGCCCCTGCTGCCTCTTCAGGCAGGACTGAGGGACTTTCCTTTGGGATTTCATTGACCTTCCTCTGGGATTTCATTGACCTTCCTTTGGAAACAACCCCAGCAATGTGGAGTCCCCACCCCAAGCAGGCTCACCAGGCTCAGAGGTTTCCACATCACAAAGTGGGGGTGTGGTGTGGACACCCCACATCTGCTGCTCCCTCCTCCTGGGAGGAGCAATCCCATCCCCAGCACAGGGGCACCTGGCTCTGCCCCATAACAGATCCCATGGGGTTGGTGCCTCCTGCACCAGCCAGGAGTGCTGAGCTCCAAAGAGTTCCCCTCTTGGCTGGGGAGAAATATGGGCATGGGTCAGCCAGCTCTGGGCACACCAAGGTTGAAGGAATAAATTAATTGCTTTGCCAAGATGCCCTGGCGCTACACCACCCTGGGATTCCCCTGCCCAGCTGCCAGGAGGGATTGCAGGGGGCACTGCAAGATCACAAAGTTGCTTGGACAGCTATTTCCATGTTATTGTGCACCCACCAAACGCCTCAGACACATTTTAAAGCACAAAATGCCATCTTGAGGCAAAAGCTGGTGCAGCTGGTGGGTCCCAAAGCAGGGAGGGAATTGGGCTGGCACCAGCAATGCCCCCCACTCCTGGCAGCTCCACAGCCCTTCCACACCCTCCTCTGAGCAGCTCCTTGAGCCCTTTGTCACCAAAGTGCCCATCCCAGCCTGGGGACAGGGAACACTCAGCCTGGTCCCCACCTGCTCCCTGTGCCTGGCCCAGGGAGGAGCAGCCAGGAACTCACCCCACAGCTGCTCCCAGCCCCTCCAGGGGTTTTGAGCTCTGGGTGAGCACAGAAAGTCTCTGGGAGTTTGGGGAGATGCTGATGGACCCTGAGGCACAAACCATTCCAGACTGGCAGCCACTGTCTGCAGGGAGGGAAACCTCTCCTGCATCCCCAGCCCAGAGATCAGCAGAGGTTGGGGGCTTTTGCCCTAATCCCTCATTTTCCCTAATCCCTCTGGAACTGAAACTCCCCAGAAGAGGAGAGCAGCTGCTCCCTGTGCCCACTCAGCTGGATGAGTTCAGTGCACAGATTTTAACAGGGCAATCCATGGCAAATGTTCCTGCCCAGCTAGAAAGGGAAGGTGACAAGGGAAGGTGACAAGGTGCCATCACCACAATCTTGGTGGCTGTAAGGGACACAGGGCCCTGCCCCACCTCAGCCTGTGCTGCTGGCACTGCTCCCACGTTTGCTCCAGACCAAGATCCATCCTGAACATCCTTTGTGCTGACAGAACATCCAGGCCTGAGCCAGCTCTGCTGGGCTCCAGCTCTGAAAGGCTGCAGGGCATTAATCAGCTGCAGCTCCTAATGAGCACTGGCTGCTAATGACCCCCAGGTGCCACAGGCACAGGTGATGCTCTCTCCTCAGGGCTGGCTGGTGCCAGAGCAGCTCCTTGCCCAGGCACCTGGAATTGCAGCAACCCCCCCTGCACAGGGGCAGGAACAGCTTCAAGGCTCCTCAGAGCCCTGAGATCATCCTGTCTGCCCTCCTCAGCTCACCATGGAATGTTTGGGTTGGAAGGGGCTTAAGGATCATCCCATCCCACCCCTGCCACTGTCCCAGGTGGATCCAGCCTGGCCCTGGGCACTGCCACAGCTGCTCTGGGCACCCTGTGCCAGCCCTGCCCACCCTGCCAGCAGCAATTCCTGCCCAAAATCCCATCCAGCCCTGCCCCTGGCAGTGGGAGCCATTCCCTGTCCCTCCCTCCCTTCTCAAGTCCTGCTGGGGCTCATGGGGTGCTGGACCTGCTGATATTGGTTAAATATAGGACTTGAATCCATCTTTGCTGGATTCTTGTTTTTCTCCTTCAACTCCTCTGTGGAAATTTCCTCTCTGCTTCTCACCCCCATTCCTGCTGGGACCCACTGGGGTTTGTTCAGGGGCTCTTGGCTGCAAATTCCAGGCAGAGGAATCATGGAACTCCTCTTAGGGGATGGAAAACCCCCTCAGACCATCCAGCCCAAGCATCCCCAGCACTGCCCAGGCCACCACTGACCATGTCACCAAGTGTCACATCCACAGGGCTTTAACCCCCTCCAGGGATGGGGTCCCTGCCCTGGGCAGCTGTGCCAGGGCTGGACAAACCCTTAGAGGAAGAAAACTTCCCAATATCCAATAACCTGACCCTCCCTGGCACTGCCTGAGGCCTTTTGAGAATCTGTCACTTTCCAGAGGCATTTCAAATGGCAGCATCACCATCCAACCCCCTGATATCCATCCCTGCCTTGGCTCTGCCCCCAAAAACGCCCCTTTCCCACCCTGCCTGAGCCAGGATGCTGGAAGTGCTGCAGATTCCTCTAGAGGGAAACCTAGACTTGCAGCAGCCTGCAGGGAGCAGCTCTTTGCAGCACTGAAACGCTGACTCACCCTCCTCCTCCTCCCTCTCCCCCTTCCCCTCCCATTCCCAGCACAAGGCTCTGCCAGCCAAAATAAATCCCTGGTACCTTCCTGCCCTCATTTATTTGTTTGGCAGCACTTCACAGATGCCTTTGAGCCTCCCAGCAGTAAAAAAAAAACCTAGGAAATAAAATATTGCTGAGCAACCCCCTAATGGAAAATGTCTACTGGAAACAGCTTGTTCAGTGCAGGGAGGTTTCTCCCCCTGGGTTCCAGGCTGAGGGCAGAGCTCTGGCTGCAGGAGGGAGGGGATTCTGCAGAAAACAGCACCTGTGCTGCAGAAGCAGGAGAGAACCCAGCCCTGAGGAGCTGAGGGAAGAGCTGTGCTGAGCCCAAGTGGAAAATCCCTCCCAGGAGGGCTGGATCCATGGATGTGCCACTCCCGAGCTGCTGCTGGCCCATTTTCCCACAGGCAGGGAAGGTGGGGTGGAGGAGCAGCAGGATGGAGGTGCTGGAGCATCCTGCAGCAGCTTCAGACCTGGCAGGGGCAGCAATTTGGAATTTTCTCCCACTGGCATGAGCAGGAATTGTGCTGGGAAGAGATGGGAACAGCAGCCTGGGACATTTTTGTGCAGGGTGGGAGCAGCAGAGGGAAGGAGTCAGGGAATGTATTTTAAATAGGAATTCCAGAGGTGGAAGGACTGGATTTCTCTATTATAAATCACCTATAATCATCTATAAATGATCTACAATAATTATCTGTGCAATAACCACTTTGCTCTTCCCTTGGGCCTCACCTGTCCATCATCCCCATTCAAATGGATAAATTTTCCTTTATAGACAGTTGCCCTCAAAACCATGGGAATTGTAAAAAATAGGAGAGACCTGGGCAGTAGGAACCCAAGGAGATGCAAACATCAACCCCCAGTTCCCACTTTGAGAAGCAGGAGTGGGGCTGTGCTTTTCCTGGATGGTTCCAAAGCTCATCAGGGCTGAGCTGGTGCCATTCCAACCTTCCTCCCATTCCCAGCATCCAGCAAAGGCACTTTTTGGGATGAGGAGCAGTGAGGAACTGAGTCAGTATTTTGCTTGAAGCTGAACATGGAAGTGATGCCCCTGTTTTTATAGCACAGAGCACAATTTCCTTTTTCTCCTGCTGCCAGCCCTGAGATGCAGCCCCAATTTTATCATCAGGATTCTCCACAGGAAGCAGGAGCTGCAGAGCTCTGATAACATTGGAGGAAACCCTGGAAACATTTAAAGGATTGTTCCAGCCCCAGGCTTTGCCTCAAATAAACCTGCTGAGCCTCTTCCTTACATACAACCCTTAACCACTGACCTTCAAAACAACAACCCCCAACCAGGCTTTTATTCAGCCTCCACAGAGCAAACACCATCTTCCTACTGCTCCCATCCCCTCCAGAATCAAAGGCAGGGATTAGCAAAGCCAGGGATAATGAGCAGAGCCTTTGGGACCTGCTTCCCTGAGAAGAACCAGGGAAAATGGGGTGTAAATAAGGGCTGAAGGCAGAAGTGCCCAGTTCTCTCCCCAAGGAGATTTGCAGAGCCAGTTCCCACACTGAGGGCTCAGCAAAACCCACCCAGCACACACCAACACCCTCTCCATGAGCTGAGTTAAACCCAGCCCAAAGGCAGCAGCTCCTCATTTTGGGAAGGGTGTTTGGCACAGATCAGCTGTGCCAGGCTGGGCTTTGCTGCAGGCAAACTCAAACCAGCTTTCTAATTACAGGCCTCTTACTAATTACAGCCTGAGCTCTCTGGCCTTGCAAAGTGCCTGGTTCTGATGCTTTCTCACCACCTTCAGCTCTGGGTTAAACTTGGCCTGTCCAAGGTGGGCAAAAACAGGTGATAAGGTGCTGCTGGCAGCAGCCACAAAGCTGAACTCTCCAGAGCCAGGAGAGCAGGAGGGAAAAAGTCAAGACTTAAAACTGCTCCCTGCAGAGGCTGCTTGTCTCCAGAGCAAGGGTTAATCCAGGTCTAGAAGTGGCTGGTTGTGAACAGCCACAGGTGGGCATCAGAGAACCCCCAGAGATCAGAGTCTGGATTGGGCTGGGTGGAAAGGACCTCAGAGCCCCTCCAGTCCCACCCCTGCCAACCTGGCAACTCCAGCCCACCCTTCCAGCCAGGAATTCCTTCCCAAAATCCCATCTGACCCTGCCCTCTGGCACTTTGAAGGCACCAAGCCCTGAAAGCTCTTCCACAGCTTTGTCCTGAATCACCAGCTTGGTCCACGAGGTTGTTCAGTGTGAGGAAACGAAATAAAAGCAGAGAAGTGAGTTCTGTGTAATTAAAAGGAGTAATGATGTCCTAATGAATGGCCAAGAAAACCAGGGCAGAGCCAAACCCTGTGCCTGTGAGGATGGACAGGGCCAAATGATTCTTGTAATGCTCCCCAGAGGTTCTCAACCACCCCAGTTAAACCCTGACACTGGGGGGCAGAAACCCCTTCCCAGGCAGGCAGCTCCACATCCCCCCATCCTGCAGGAGCCACTTCCTACTCTCAACCCCCCTGCTCCAGTTTCAGCTCATTATTTCCCATTCTCAGCTGCAAACTGCACTTGAAGCCCACTCAGATGTTCCTGAACACCCCAAAATTGGGTTCTGTGAATTCCTTCCCCCCAGCTCGTGCTGCCTGGAATCCACTCCTGTTTTTGGGACAGAAGATCCCAGCCAGAGGAGCTGCAGCCACACAGCTCATCCAGGCCTCTCCTCACAAGGCAGACAAAGCTCAGCTCTGGCTGAGCTTGAGATTAAACTGTGAGCACTGAAGTGGATTTAAAAATCCCACGGAGTGGGAACCCTCTGGGAAAGGAGCAATGCTGGGAATGAGTCCAGGAAAGCAGGAGCTGCCAGAAAGCAGCAGGGTTTAGGGGCACTGCTGGTGATTATCCACTGGGTTGGAGGACAAGGAACTGAGTTCCAGTGGGATCAGACATTCCTGCCTCGAGACCAGTGTCCACTGAGGATCTGGGCATCCCTGCCTCCCTCCCAGGGCTGCAAGAGGGGAAAAACCTGCTGGTTTCTCACCCATTTCCCATCCCATTATCCCATTATCCCATTATCCCAGCCCCACAGTGCTTCCCTGGCTGCCTCAGCCACTTTTGGAGTCACTGCCTGGATCCAGCAGAATTTTTAAGCCTTGACTTTTTATTCTAGGCCCTAATCAGCAGGTTTCACATCCCAAAATTAGAAAGAAAAATTAAAAGAAGGATCTTGAGTGGGAACACTCTGTCCTTCCTCAAGGACAGGGTGCAGAGACCAAAATCCTTCAGGTTTACCTACAAATCCTGCCCTGGGAGGTGACACCAAAGCACTGCCAGGGGTTTGAGTCTGCTGGGAATGCTGCAATCACAGCCTGCTTTGTGTGGGAAGGGACCTTGAAGCCCATCTGCCATGGACAGGGACCTTCCACCATCCTGACATTCCTGACATTCCTGACATTCCTGACCCAGGGAGCAGCTCCTGCCTGTCCCAGTGCCCCCAGCTCTGCCTGTGCATTTTCACTAAGAGCAGGACACCTTCCTGAGGAGGAATGTTGGGGCTGGTTCTGGAGCCAGGCTGGGGGCTGTGCTCATCCCTCTGGAAGTTTAACCCATGTAGGAGCCAAGTTGTGTGGAATAAACCAGGAGTCTCATTAGAGCCTCAGACTGAACTCAAATCCTTCTGCTGAATAAATTAGGTTAAAGTTAGCCCAGATTAGAAAGTCCTACTAATAAAGCAAGCCTGCAGACTGAACCAGCTCTGAGGGCTGTTTTCTCTGGCTGATTTTAACCCCAGTTCCTGCCTCTTACTCACAACACCCTCGACCTCTGGACTGCCAGCTCAGCTCCAGGGGCTGCAGGGGGGATAAATTCCTCACAGGAACAGCACAAACACCACAAAACCCGAGGATTTGGAGGGATGAATCACCACAGAAAGCAAGAACAGTTAGAGATTTGTAACTGGGAGAAGGGAAGAGGAAAGAGCAGGGCTGGGATTAGTGACTTTGGGAATGTTGGTGATATCTCATGTAAGCAAAGTGCTGCACCCTGACCAGACCCTCTAGGGGCTGTGGGGTTCATAACAAAACGTGATCACACATCCCAATATCCCACACCCCAGCCTGACTGCCAGGGAAGCTTTTTCAGCTCATTGAAGGATAATGATCCTTCCTTTGGAGGCCACAGGTGTGAGCACAGTGAGCCTCACCTCTGCTGAGGGGATCCCCCCCTTCCCACAGAGGAAAACACCCCACATCCAGCACAGGTGGCTTCTGGCACAAAGCAGGAGGGGATCCAGGAACATCCCCCTCCCCTTGAGACACCTGGGAGCCAGGCAGCATCTCCCCTGCCCTGGCCCTGCCTGAGCTCTGCCAGGAGCAGCCAGGGGATGGAATTTGGGGCAGCCTGCAGCTGCAGAGCCCCTGGCACTGACCTGGGTTTCTGAGGGGACTCTCTGGGCTCCCTGGAGCCAAACCAGCCGCTGCTCTTACTCCTCTCCTCCCCTGCAGCCCAGCCGGGGCTGGGGGTCCCTGTGTCCCCCTGGCCTTTGCCCCCGGGGGGGGTCAGGGCTTTGCTGTCCTTGCCGTGCTCGGCCGTGTCCTGGCCCGGGGCAGCTGCAGCTCTGCTCTCCTCCATCCTGGCCCTGCCCAGGTGGTTGCTGAGGGTCACGGCCCTGGTGGACACCTTGAGCTCTTCCTGCAGGGCCAGGCTGGGGGGCGAGGGCAGGAAGCGGGGCGGGGGGCAGGGCAGGGGGGCGGGGCGGGGGCGGGGGGCGGCCTCCTCCCCGTACACGTGGCTGCCGTTGATGCAGAGCGAGGAGCGGCCCGGGGGGCTCGGGGGGCTCGGCTCCAGCTGGGACACATCCTCACTGCAGGCTCTCTCGTGGCTCAGCAGCTCTTTCACTGGGGAAAGCAAGCACAGGAAGGACACGGGTGGTTACAGCATCCTTATCTGCCAGCTGAAACAGCAGAGAGCTGCAAAATCCCCCCGGGCTGCTCCCTGCCAGCCTCTGCCAACCCCCGAGGACCTGAGCTTAGAACAAACACAAGGACCACGAGCTCCAGGTGAGCAGCCACCAGGGTCCAGTGCCTCCATCTCCCTCCCACTGCCTCCAGGGCTGGACTTGAACATCTTAAAAATCTTTTCCAACCTTAACAACCCCATGATTCTATCACCTTGTGCCAATTTTTGGGAGTAAAAGTCATGGAGAACCTGAGCAAAACACCAGGCACAGCTGCTCACCCCTCCCAGCTCCCTTCAGAGCCCTGCAATGCTTTGGGCTGGGAGTGACCTTAAAGATCACCAGCTGCAAGCCCCTGTGAGGGAAGGGAAGCTGCAGCAGCTGCAAGGCTGATCCCAAGGATGATGGAACCAGCAGGGGAACGTGACCCAGCAGGAGCCACACGGGCTCCCTGGGGACTCCCACCAACCTGGCAGTGTGCTGGCTGCAGCAGCTCAACCATTCAGTTCTAGATTTGTTTCCAAGGGAGAATTAATTCCCTACAAGGGCCTTTTTTGTTTGTAAATCACTGCCCTGGGAGTGCCAAGGGCTCAGATTGTTTTAATCACTGGAGCTTGAGGTGGCTCATTAGGGACAGCAGTGACCCAGGGCAGGGCCAGCAGCAGCCCAGCCCATCCCATTATCCCATCCCATATCCCATCCCATCCCATCATCCCATCCCATCATCCCATCCTGGCAGGGACTGGGAAGGAGCTCCTGGGAGCTCGTGGTGCATTTAAAGCAAATTCTGGGATGTTGCTCCTGTTCTGGCAAACACCTCAGTGCCAGCAGACAGAAGGTCTGGGGGGTTTGTGCAGGATGTCACCTCTTAGTGACATTCTGGACAACAGGAGGCTCAGGGGGATCCTGTGGCTCTGCACAACTCCCTGCCAGGAGGGGATTTGGGGTTTGGGAACAGGGACAGGAAGAGAGGGAATCTCCCCATGGAAAGGGGGGGTCAGGAACTGAAGTGCCCAGGGAGATTTGGAGCCCCCATCCCTGGGGGGATTTCAGAGCCCTGGGGATGTGGCACTGGGGGAACACTGACACTCCATGACCCCAGAGTGCTTTTCCAACCCAACCAAACCCACAATTCCCTGATTCTGCAGCTGGGTACACAGCCAGTTAACAGAGCTGCAAGGAATTCCCAAGAGCCCCTTGCAAAGCAAAGGAGGAGGAAAACTGGGGGGATTATCCCTGATCCTCTTACCAGGGCGCTCGGTGGACAGGCTGCCCTGTCTGCTGGGGGATTTGCTGCCCTCAGGGGCACTGCCTGCCAGGCTCAGGCTGGCAGAGGAGATGGTGCTGTCAGAGCCCAGCGAGGTGTTGGACTGGCTCAGCGAGGATTTCCTCAGTTTGCTCCTCAGGAAGAAGCCCTTGACTCTGGATTTCTTGCCCCCGAGCTCCAAGTCATCCTCCAGGTCCAGGGCTGCCATGCTGCTGGGGATGATGGCAGAGGCTGACTCCAGCTCATACTTCTTCTTGCCTGTCACCTTGTCCTTCAGCTTGCCAAAGGCTGAGCGGGGCTTGTCCTTCATGGACAGGTCGAACATGCTGGCAGTCAGGCTGTTCCTGGTGAACTGCAGGCTCACCAGGATCTCCCCACGCTCCTTCTCCTTCTTGCCAGCCTTGGAGTGCAGCTTGTGCCACCTGCAGCCAGAGGGGACAGCAAGGAAAGGGTTCTCTGTCATCTCCAGAACTCTCAGGAGATGCTGCTAGCTGGGACAAAGCACCAGAGGGTTCAGTTTCTGCAGGGAAAGGGATGGAAAATGTTGGAACTGCCCAGGGAGGGTTGGAGTGCCCATCCTTGGCTGGAGGTGGCACTCAGTGCTCTGGGCTGGGGACAAGGTGGGGATTGGGCACAGGTTGGACTCAGTGATCCAGGAGGGCTCTTCCAACCCCAGGGATGCTGGGACTCCAACCCAGGTGTCCCAGGTATCACCTAAACCCTGAGACACACACACACACCACACACAGGGTGGCACACGAGACCTGACCCCTCCCTGAGGCACCTGCAGCTCCAGCTCCACCCCAACTGCCCCTCCCCACAATAGCCTGGAAAACAGCACCTCACTCAGCCCTGTCAGACACCACTGTGATCTTCCAGGGGAAGCTGGAGCTGTGTTTGGAAGGAGACAAAGGCACTGGCTTTGCTGATTCAAATATCCCAGAGCCAGTGACTCAGGGATCCTCTCAGCAGAGACTGACCCAGAATGGCACAGGAGCTCAGCAGCATCCATCAAATCAACTTTCAGCCAGACCTGCTGTGTCTCACTCCAATAAGGACGCTCAGGTTTGCCTGGAAGTGTCCTTGGATCAAGAACTTTAAGGAGGATGCAATGGCAGGAGCTCTTGGGGCAAGCAGCAGCTCCAGCCAGCCAGCACAGCCCCTCCCTTCCAGCTGCTGCTCTGGGGACAATCCCACACTGCAGCTCCACAGGGAGCCATTGCCACAGCCACACACAGCCCCCTGGTTCCAGAGCAAATGGAAAACATTGGGAAAGCCTCCACAGCACTCACTGCACAAGGCAAAGCCACCCCACCCCCCTTTAGGTGCTCTGGAATGGGATGGCAGAGGGGAATGTCAGGATTGGGGACACCAAGGCACACCCAGAGCCACCCTCTGGCTCTGCATTTCCACATTCCAGTGGGGCAGCAGCAGGCACAGCCCATCAGGGAACTGCTCCTTCCCAAAAATCCCTCCCTTCTCCCCAGAGCATCCCCACCTCCCTGCCAGCCCCAGGCACCACTTCCAGGGCAGCTGCAGCAGGGTGAGCACAGCCACAGCCCCAAGCCCACCCACAGCCAAGTACTGCAGGAATTTCTGATCAAAATGCCCTTTAACAAGGCACAAGGAAATGCTCAGGCTTGGGACAGATCCCATTTCCCCATGTTCTGCTTCCTGGGAGCAATGGGAGGTGAAGACAGCTCTGACATGCATTAACAATTCCCCAGAAAATAAAAATCCCAGTGGTGTCTGACACGCACTTGGAGAGTGAAGTCATTGAGAAGAAAGAAAAAGGGAATGAAAATAGGATGGGATGGGATAATGGGATGGGTGTGACCATGCTGGAATCACCAGGGTGAGGAAAAAAACTGGAATTGTGTCCTCCAGGAGTTCCTGAATTTCTGCCAGGGAAGTTTCCACAGCCTGGGTGAAGGGAGGAGCTGGGAATGCTACCCCACACCCTGCAGCTGTCCCAGGCCAGGCTGGAGGAACTGGGACACTGGGGGGAGTTTGAGGGGGGCCTGGATGGGTTTCATGGTCCCTGCCAACCCAAACTCCCTGTTAGGGGGGCACAGAACCCCCAACTCCCTGATCAGCATTCCAATATTCCAGATGCACAGCTGGAAAGGGCAGGAGGGGCAGCACCTGGCACTTTGCTGGGCACAGACACAGAATTAAATCCCAGTGAATCCACCCTCATTCTCCCCACTCACTTATCCCACCCCATCCATTGCCCACTGCAAAATTTTCAGTACCCAGGCTGCAAACTTGAAAATATCTAGGCACAAAAACCCCCCAAACAAACAAACAAACAAACAACAACAAAACACATGGAAAAAGGCAGCATTACTGGCAGCTGCAGGGGGAGGGAGGGACTGGGGAGGGGCTGGAAACAACTCCTGAAAGGAGATTTTGTACCTTACATCATCCCATGGAAAAAACCAGGGAGAATCTGGGTGGATGAGCAGAGGGAGAGGCAGGAGCTGCCCAGGGGGAGCTGGACAGCCTGGCCATGCCCCCAGCACCCCCAGACCAGCAATCCCAACCCCAGCAGCATCCAGGGGAACTGGGGGCTGAGCCTGAGCTGCTGCACAAGCCCCTGCTGGGCTGGGATTCAGGAGCTGTTTGTGGCTCCCCAGACCTCAGCAGCACTCAGGGCTGCACCTCCAGCAGGCAGCTGGGCTGGTTTTAGGGTGTTTGTGGCACGGGATGAGGCTTTGGGGGGATTCAGCTGTTCCATGGCCTGGGCCTGGGTTTCTTATCAATCAGTGCCAGTGGAAACAGGAGGTGCAAACTGCTGAGGCTGGGGAGGGATCAAAGCCCAGACAGCAATACCCAAACTCCCACAGCAGCTCTTCAGCAGGAACCCCACCCCACAGCCCTTGGATGCCCAAATTCCCCCCAGGAGCTGCCCTCAGAGGGATCCTGGGAGGGGGGGCTGGGCTGGGGCCACCCCGGTGACACCTGGAGAGGGACATGATGTTTTTATGGGAACAAAGCAGGAAAACAAACACAAAATGCCTTTTCCAGGTGTGAAGGAGCAGAACTGGGTTACATCAGTCAGACTGGAGCTGAGCCAAGCCCCAGGGATCCACAAGGATCTGCTGCTGGGGCTGCTCTGGAGGGGTCCCAGCCCCACCCAGCCTTTGCTGGTTAGAAAATCGAAATTAAAATTCAGATAAACTTGTGTTAGGGATGAGGAGCAGGATTGCTCCCAGCTGAGGAGGCCTGTGCCCCTCCCTACAGCTGGAATTCCAGAGGATGGAACCTCCTGTGAGCAGCTGCTCCTCTTCCCCAGCTCCTGCTCCTGCCCTGCCAGGTGACATCCTGTGGCACAGGGAGAGCTTGGGGACACCTCCAGGGTGGGACAGGGAGGGGATGGAGAGCCCAGGACACCTCCAGGGTGGGACAGGGAGGGGATGGAGAGCCCAGGACACCTCCAGGGTGGGACAGGGAGGGGATGGAGAGCCCAGGGCACCTCCAGGGTGGGACAGGGAGGGGATGGAGAGCCCAGGGCACCTCCAGGGTGGGACAGGGAGGGGATGGAGAGCCCAGGACACCTCCAGGGTGGGACAGGGAGGGGATGGAGAGCCCAGGGCACCTCCAGGGTGGGACAGGGAGGGGATGGAGAGCCCAGGACACCTCCAGGGTGTCACATCCAGGGGATGGGGAGCCCAGGACACCTCCAGGGTGGCACAGGGAGGGGATGGAGAGCCCAGGACACCTCCAGGGTGGGACAGGGAGGGGAGGGAGAGCCCAGGACACCTCCAGGGTGGCACATCCTGGGGATGGAGAGCCCAGGACACCTCCAGGGTGGCACAGGGAGGGGATGGAGAGCCCAGGACACCTCCAGGGTGTCACATCCTGGGGATGCAGCTCCAGCCAGGTAGAAGGCACCAGCCACAGGCTGGGGAAGTTTGCTTTTGCTGAGAACTGTGTAACATTTGTAATACAGAGAATAGAAGTAGAGAATCCTCCTGTGCCAGCACAGCCCCAGCACTGGGCTGTGCATCCCCAAAGTGAGGGGTCCCAGATGGGGTGTGCAGGCACAGGAAAGGCTCTGGGGAGCAGGGGGTGGCTGAGGGGGAAGGAAGCAGAGAGGAAACCCCAGAGAGGGAACTGCCCGGGCAGGGGAAGCTGCTGTGAGCTCTGGGGAGGAGCCCAGGGGAGCAGCTCCCGTTCCTGGGCTGGCACAGGCATCTGGAGCAGCTCCCCAGCCCCCACACCCATTTAGGTCAGGGCACAGCCCAGCTCCCAGACACTGCTGGAGCCCCCTCCTCCTGCAGCAGTGCAGGGAGCTGACACAGCTCCCAAAAACACAGCTGCTGCTGCTGCTGCCGCAGCCCAGGCTGGGCAGCTGAAAACAGCAGCATGGCAATGTGCTCAAGGAGGGAAAGAGACCCCACAGAGCATGAGGATGGACTTGCTCAGGGCAAACACTCTCCCTTTGCCCTGGCCAGGGGGGCACAGGGAGCCCCCTGCCCCATGAAACATCCCTGTGGCTCTCAGAGCTCCAGCTGGAAATGCCTGGGCACTGCTCACTGCCCTCTGGGCCTGGGAGCACCCCTGGGGTGGGGAGGGATTGCTGGGACCAGCAGGACACAGAGCCAGCCCCAGCAGGAGACACACCAACCCTGAGCTGAGGTTTGCCAGCACCTTGTCCCTTCCACACCCCTCTGGAGCCAGGAACTCCTTCAGCACAAAGCCAAAGCCTCCATCCCACCAGCAGCTTACTGGGACTGCACCCCAAACCATCCCTGGGCTGACCCAAACTCATCCCACTGCTCTGGGATCTCCAGTGGGCCCTGGGATGAGATCAGGAGAGCAATGGGTTATTCCAGGAGGATATGGGTTATTCCAAGGATATGGGTTATTCCAGGGAGAATATGGGTTATTCCAGGGAGGACATGGGTTATTCCAGAAGGATATGGGTTATTCCAGGAGGATATGGGTTATTCCAGAAGGACATGGGTTATTCCAGGAGGACATGGGTTATTCCAGGAGGACATGGGTTATTCCAGAAGGACATGGGTTATTCCAGGGAGGACATGGGTTATTCCAGGGAGGACATGGGTTATTCCAGGGAGGACATGGAGCCCCCAGTGGCTCTGGTTGGGGTATCCAAAGGATTCCCCTCCAAGCTCCAGCTCAGCTCCTGTGCCCCACCAGCCCTGCTCACCACACCCTGGGCACCAGGGCCTCCAGTTCCCCTCTCAGACTGGTCCCAGTGCTTTTCCAGCAGAGATTTCAAAGCAGTTTCCTTGGGGAATGAAGTCCCTTGGTGACTCCTGGGCTTTGGGGATGCCCCAAGGAGGGAGGAATGGCTGCAGCTTCACCTTCCACTCCAGGAGCTTCCCCAAAGCCTCCCAAAAGCACTGAGCACTGCCAGGGTTCACCTCAAACCCAGCAGGAATCCTCCTGCCCTGCTCTGTTGGGTTGATGTGGCCAGAAATGTGTATCCTGTCCCCATCTGTGGCACACATTCTCTGCTCATGGGCCATCTTTAAACCAGCTGGGCAATCATCTTTATCTTCCCACAGCCCATCCTCCCTCCAGCAGATATCTCCTGTTCATGGCCACTGAGTCCCAGTGCATGGCTGATAAAATTCCATCATCCCACTGGGAGATGCTCCAGCCAGGGCAGGAGCCAAGCCTTTCCTACCCAGAGAAAAACTGACATTTGGGACACCAGAGCAGCCTTTCCACTGGATCCCAGAGGAAAGCCAGAGCCTTGCACATCATCCCTGGAGCTTCAGAGGAAACTGCCCCTTCTCCAGGAGCACTGCTCCAGCTGAGCCACATCTGCCCCTGCAGGAGGATGCAGCACCATGGAATGGGACTGTGCCACCACCCTGACTGACTGACTGTGCCAGCTTGGATTCTGACTCTGGCAGGGCTGGGATTGTTCTGTGTAATACTGCATTGCTATTTTAATTTTCCTAGTGAAGAACTGTTATTCCTAATTCCCATCTCTTTGCCTGAGAGCCCCTTCATTTCAAAACTATAATAATTTGGAGGGAGGGGGTTTACATTCTCCATTTCAAAGAGAAGCTCCTGCCTTTATTGGCAGACACCTGTCCTTAAACCAGGACATCTGCACAGCTGGGAGCTGCAGCTGGACACAGACACATCCCAGAGCTCTGCTCAGACTGCTCCAGCCTGAAACCTTCTGCTGATTCATCCCTGCAACAAAGAGCCCCAAGCCTTAAATGCAGGCAGTGCAGAGCAGGGCAGGGCAGGGAGAGCAGAGGCCAGCTCCTCTTGGCACAGCACAGACACATTTCCCTGAGCCTGCAGCTGAGGCAGCTGGGCCAGGAGGAAGCTCATCTACCCAGGAGGGGAAGCACAGGGTGGAAAACAACCCAGCCCTGGGGGATTTTGTGCTTTTTAGTCTGGCTGTGTGTTCCTGGCCCAGCTTCCCCTGCTGGTTTGTGCAGTGCTGCTTCCAGTGTTGGTTTTGGATGGCTGCTGCTGCCAGGTGATCCCTGCTAAAAGCACAGATGGAAAACAAGCACAGGCTGATTCCCCTGTGCATGGAGCAGTGAGGTGGGGAGTTCATCTCTCCAAATGTTCTTCCCAGAAGTGCTCCCAAACAAGGCTGCAAGGAGCAGCCCCCAGCTCCAGAGGGGCTGCACTCAGCAGTGCAGAGCAGGAGCTGTGTGCCAGGGCAGCAATCCCTGGACATGCTGCTGCACTGGCACAACCAGGTGACAAAGTGCCAGCACAGACCAGCAGTGCAGGGACACCCCAGGACTCACAGGATGTTGTCACACAGCCTGACAGGCAGGGAAAGCAGGGAAAGCCCAGCCCTGCTGTGTCCCAGCTGGTGCTGCACCCCCAGGCTGTGCCCCAGCCAGGGAGCTGCTCCTGCTGGGGCTGGGCTGGGCCCAGAGCCACCCCTTCCTGCTGGGCATGGCATACTGGGAGCACTGGGAATGGTGTGGGAATGGCACTGGGATGGTGCTCCATGGACAAGGCCCAGAGGCAAGCAGGGGGATGGGATAATGGGATGGGATAATGGGATGGGATAATGGGATGGGATAATGGGATGGAGCTGTTGGACCAGGACAGACCCCAGGAATGGCAGAGCTCTGAGGCACCAGGACAGTGCTGGCACGAGAGCAGGAGCAGCAGCTTCATCTCAAATCCCTCTGGGATAAGAAAATCTGAGGCTTTTCTCCAGCACAGGATGGACAGCTGGGAATAGGGGAGGGAAGGTTTAAGGAGCTGTAAAACCCCATCAAACATTTCCAGCAGGGTCAGGACTGACCACCTGCATTTATCTGCTCACACAGCACCCACAGCTCGTGTCCTCCCAGCAGCAATAAACCAGCCCAGGGTCCCCCAGTGACCTGAGCTGCACACACAGCAGCAGTGCCACCTGTGTGACAGGGCAGTGCTGCTGGTCCCCTGCCCTGAGCACAGGGACCCACAGCTAAACCAGCAGCAGCCCTGAGAGCAGCCACTGCTGGCAGCCCCTCCAGGGCTCAGGAGCACAGCACAAACTCCATGTGCTGAAATCCTTTCCCCTTCCAGCTGGGAGAAACATATGGCAGGGCTTGAGCAGAGAAGCAGCACCCAGAGGCTTGGGAATGTCTGTTCCAAAGGGACAGGGACCCCAGGGAGGGGACAGGGACCCCAGGGGAGGGACACCAGCCCCAGGGAGGGGACACCAGCTACACCCATTCTGGGAACAGGTCACACATGGATTGCTCATCCATCACATTAACTCATGCTCAGGAGTGAGTCAAACATGAAAAAAGGGAAAAGGGAATGAATCCTGAGCCCAGCAGCAGCTCCCACCCCTTTATCCTCAGTGGATCTGGCAGGGAAGAGACTCCCTGGAAATGCAGAGCTGAGGAGGAGCCCCTGGGATGCTGCTCCAGGGATGGAGCTCCCACAGCCCCAGCCTGGCCTGGGAAGCCAAATCTGAGCACAGGGAAAAGGGCCCCTGCCCTTGGCCCAAAGCTCCCACCCCAAACCCACCCCAGAGCAGCAATTTCCTCCCCACCCCCTGCAAGGTGTGTCCCTCTCCTGGGGCTGAGGACAGAGCTGCCAAGGACAGAGCTGCAGGGGTTTGGCCCCAGAGGGAGCTCCAAGCCTGGGTGTGAGAATCTCCCCTGGCAGAGGCACCAGGGAATGGAAAGCAGCACCAGGTCCAGGGAGAGCCACAGCCTCACTGCACTGCTAATGACCTCCTGAGCTTAATTAAAGCAGAGAGGGAGATACCACAGGCACAGTGTGAGCTGACAGAGGTGCAGAGGGGCTGGAGGGGGAGATGAGAGCAGATCCATTCCAGGGGAACATGGATGGGTCCCAGCAGGGAGGGGAAGGGACAAGTGCCTGGTGTGGGGCTCAGTGAGGGAGCCCTGGCTGGCATTTGGGACCACCCTTGGCTCTGAGGGACCCTCAAGGCCCCAGCACACTGAGCAGACAGGCAGCACCCATCCCTGGGCAGGATGGGCCCTTTGCAGAGCCTCTGGATCAGCCTTTCCCTGTCCCAGCCTCCCTGCCCGTGCCTCTGCTGGGGCTCACAGCCTCCTCTGCTCTCTGGCTCCATCACATCTCCCCAAACCCAAGGAATTCTATTCCCTGTCCCTTTCCCACTGAGCCTCACCCCATGGAGCAGAGACACCCTGGTGGCCTCAGGGGCTCTGGCAGCCAAAGGAAAGCCCTTTGCTGATGCTGCAGCCCCCCAGAAACCCAGAGAGCAGCAGGTGCCCCCACAGCTGGGCAGGAACAGGAACAAGAAGAGGGAAGTGCAGCACAGAAGGGCTTTGGGGAAGTCAGAGCTGAGCTAATTCTGCAGAAGGAACAACTCCCCCAGACGAGTTCCCTGTGGGGCAGCAGCCAGGGAGCAACTGCAAGTCACTGCAGGGACAGCAGAGCCAGAATCCTGATGGCTGCTGCACTCCTGTCCCTCAAACCTGAGCCCTGTGGGGTCTGAGCCCTGCCAGGTCAGTGTTTGCTCCTCTAACCTCCCCCAAGTCCCAGGGGCTGGCAGATCTGTGGGACAGAAGGCAAATGGAACTTCAGAGAGGGGGCAATGGCAACTAAGGGCTTGCTTCAGCCAGCCCAGGAGGTCTTGGATTATTGCTGCTTCCTCCCACAATCAGCCCCACATCCACACAGCAAAATCAGGGACATTCTGGGTTCCCATGCACCTCCTGTCCCCCCTCAATGTCCCCTCCCATGCTGTTCTCCCAAGGGATGCAACAGCTTGGCCAAGGGAAAGGTCTCCAAGTCCACTGGAGAGGGGCTGGGGACAAGGCATGGAGGGACAGGACACAGGGAATGGATGAAACCAGAGATGGATGGGATGATAAAAGCAGAGATGGATGGGATGATAAAAGCAGAGATGGATGGGATCTTGGGCAGGGTGGGCACCTGTGGCTGCCCCTGGATCCCTGGCAGTGCCCCAGGCTGGGCACTGGGGCTGGAGCAATGGGACAGTGGGAGTGTCCCTGCCATGGCACTGGGTGACTTTTACAGCCCCTTCCAACCCAAACCACTCTAAGATTCTCTGATTCCACACAAACCCAGCTGATGTCTGCTGGATGGAGCCTGGAGCACTCCCAGGTGTGCAGGGGACAGTCCCTGGCTCACTGCCACCCACAGCACCAGCCCCACAGGGGACTCAGAGGGCATTTCCTGCATGCTGGGAAGCAGAAGCAACAGCTGCCTCATGAGTTCCCAAAAATGCCTCCTTTCCTGGGCTGGATCCTGGTTGTGGAGGGACTGAGCAGGATCAGGTCAGGGAGGAGGTGAGGACCAGGAGATCCTGCCCAGGGCTCTGTGGGTGCACAAAGACTCGAGTGCAGAGGGGGAAGTGATGCTCAGAGCTTGCTTTGCCTGCCAAACCCCATCCCACAGCACGGGGCAAACCCTGGGAAGCCCAAAAAGGCCATGAGAGCTCACAGGCTGCTCTTGTGCAACTGCAGGAGTTGATTTTTCTCCTTGGCAAAGCACTGAAATGACCCAGACTAAACTGCATGAGGCAGCTCATAAACACCCCTGGCCCCCCTTTCCCAGAGAAGAGTCCAAGTTTGACAGAACATTTTCCACCCAGATGAAAACAAGGATCAGAATTAGCACGGGTGAAGTTTCTGTGCAATAAAAGTCAGCAGGGAAATGAGAGCAAGGTCAGCACAGTGATACTGGAGCAGGCTGTGCCAGCCTGAGGAGGAGTTCCCAGCCCCACAGCCCTGTTATCTGCCCAGCACAGGCCTGGGTGGGCTCAGAGGGCTGGCCCTGGGGCTGGCAGCCTGTTTGTTTTGCTCTTTTTAACCTGGGAGTCAAAGTTTCCTCCGGAACAAAGTTGTTTCTAGCAGGGCAGGACCAGATGTCAGAGGGGGTTGGAAGCTCCCAAAGAGCCAAAAAACCCCTGAGCTGCCCATGATCCTTGTCCCACCTGGCTGGACGAGCAGCAGGGTGGCCCCTCCAGGCTGCAGAGCTGGCACCACCCTGGGGACAGGGGGTGAGAGCTTCTCTTGTGTTTTCTGTGCTCACTTCCATCCTGGGGGGCCACGGGTGAAAAGAAAGAGTTTTAAAAGCTCTTGTGATAGTGGATACCACAAGGGGAAGTGAATTTTCCTTATGCAAGCAAAGCCACAGGAAGGGAGGGAGACAGTCAGCAATTGAAAGAATCATGGAATGGTTTGGGCTGGAAAGGAGCTTAAAGCTCATCCCATTCCCACTCCTGCCATGGCACAAACACCTCAACTGTCCTGGCTGGATCCAGCCTGGCCTGGGCACTGCCAGGGATCCAGGGGCAGCCCCAGCAAATCTGGGAATCCCAGCCCAGGCAGGAATTCCTTCCCAAGATCCCAGCCCCATCTCCCCTTTCCCAGTGGAGCCATTCCCTGTGTCCTGTCCCTCCAGGCCTTGTCCCCAATTCCAGCTCTCCTGGAGCCCCTGCAAGGTGCTGGAAGGTGCTGGAAGGTGTCCCTGGGGATGTCCAGCCTGGCTGCAGGAGCAGTGTCACGGGGTCTGCCCAGGCTGGACATTGCTCCCATGGGATCAACAGCCCCTGACGGGACCTTTGAGCAAGGACCAGGCCCTGGCAGGGCCTCACCAGGTGCTGCTCCCCACAAAAACCTCTCCCCCAGCTCATCCCCCAAACCATGGGGCTGCTCACATCCCCCCGTGTCTCTCCCAAAGCCCCAAAATCCCGACCCAGCTCCTCGGGCCCCGCCCAGCCTCCCTGGGCCAAGGCAAGCAAACAAACCCTGGGGGAAGCTCCGGGCCAGGATCACATCCCTGCTCCCTGCCACGCTCCCCTGCCAGGGCAGCCTGCAGCCTCCAGGGCTGGGCAGACCAGCTTCTCCACGGGAAAAGTTCTCCCAAGCCCTTTTCCTGCTAATCCTGGGCAGGAGGGCGAGGGAGGCTCCTCTCCAAGCCCGCAGCTCGGGGCAGCAAGCCAAGCAGAATTTGGGGGGCCAGGGAGCAGGGGGGCTGCTCCACCAGCACAGCCAGGGCTGCCTGGAACAAACCCCCAAACTCCTTCCCTGCAGGAATTCCAGCCACATTCCTGCACTTCTGTGCTTGGCAAAGGCCAGAGAACATTCAGAGTGTTTAAAACCCTGCTGGGGAAGGGGAGGATCAGCAATTCCCCCACAAACAGGGATCTGTGCTGGAGGTTCCACGGGGTTGGGGTCTGCACCCCCAAACTGGGGACCCTCTGCAACGGTGACAATGGGGGGGCTGCAAAGGGGACAAAGCACGAGGTGCAGCTGTGCCAGGAGAGCCAGAGAGCCCTGCTGGGATGGAGATGGGCTGTCCTGTCCAGAGGGAATGGGTGAGGGATGATGGATGGATGGATGGATGGATGGATGGATGGATGGATGGATGGATGGATGGATGGATGGATGGATGGATGGATGGATGGATGATGGATGGATGGATGGATGGATGGATGGATGGATGGATGGATGGATGGATGGATGGATGGATGGAGGGATGGGTGGATGGATGGATGGATGGATGGATGGATGGATGGATGGATGGATGGATGGAGGATGGATGGATGGATGGATGGATGGATGCTCTGGTGCCTTGTCCAGCACCATTCCTTTCAGGGGATGGAGCAGCCCCTGTTCCACCACACCTTCCTGGCGCACCTGGGATGTCCCACCCCTCCCAGCATGTCCTTCCTGGAGCATCCCTGCCATCCCCCCGGCGTCCTTCGGGGGTCACACACACCAGCCCAGCCTCGGGACCACTCCCAGGGTCCCTGTGCCTCCCTCCTGCTGCAGGCACAGCCCAGCCATGGTGGGTGAGCACCCAGGAGCTGCCACACCCTAATCCCTGTGACACGTCCCTAGGGTGTCACGGAATCCGTGATGTCCTTCCTCCTCCAGCACCCCTCCTGGGTACAGGGATCCCATCCTGAGCCACACTGACAGCCGTGCCAGGGCACTGGGGCATTCTGTGTGCCCACCCTGGGACATACCAGGATCCAAGGACACCAATCCCTGTGCCCACCCCGGGACACACCAGAATCCAAGGACACCAATCCCTGTGCCCAGCCCGGGACATACCAGGATCCAAGGACACCATTCCCTGTGCCCACCCCGGGACACACCACAATCCAAGGACACCAATCCCTGTGCCCAGCCCGGGACAGAGCGGGGTCCCGGGGCACCATTCCCTGTGCCCAGCCCGGGACAGAGCGGGGTCCCGGGGCACCATTCCCTGTGCCCAGCCCGGGACAGAGCGGGGTCCCGGGGCACCATTCCCTGTGCCCAGCCCGGGACAGAGCGGGGTCCCGGGGCACCATTCCCTGTGCCCAGCCCGGGACAGAGCGGGGTCCCGGGACACCATTCCCTGTGCCCAGCCCGGGACAGAGCGGGGTCCCGGGGCACCATTCCCTGTGCCCAGCCCGGGACAGAGCGGGGTCCCGGGGCACCATTCCCTGTGCCCAGCCCGGGACAGAGCGGGGTCCCGGGACACCATTCCCTGTGCCCAGCCCGGGACAGTGCATGATCCAAGGACACCATTCCCTGTACCCAGCCCGGGACAGGGCGGGGTCCCGGGACACCATTCCCTGTGCCCAGCCCGGGACAGAGCGGGGTCCCGGGCGCGGGGGTCCCGGCCTGGCGCCCCCAGCCCCGTGTCGCCGTGCCCGCCCCGCCGTGCTCACCGCTGGTCGGGCTCGCGGCCGCGCTGCCGCGCGGGCTCCAGCGGCACCAGCGCCTGGCCCAGGAAGCGGTCCATGCCCACGAGCGCCCGGTGCATCACCGTGAGCAGCAGCCCGCCGCAGGCCGCGGGCTCGGGGGGCAGCTCGAAGGCGCATTCCTCCCTCCACTCGGGGCTGCCGCCGCTCTTCTCGGCCACCGAGGTGCTGTACTTCTCGCGGCCCAGCTGGATCACGGTGTACGCGTCGCTGCCGCCCGCTTTGCCGCCGCCGCCGCCCTTGCAGCGCAGCCCGCGGGCCCGCACCACCGTCACCTGGACGTGTGTGGGCAGCCAGGCCGGGCAGCCCTCGGTGGGCAGCGCGGCCGCCCGCAGCAGCGCCATGGCCGGGCGGAGCCGGGCCGGGCCGGGCCGGGAGAAGCGGCAGAAGCGGGGAGAAGCGGCCGGGCCGGGCCGGGCCCCGCTCCGGAGCCGCCGCTGCCGCAGCGCGAGCGACACCGGCCGGGCCGGGCCCGCCCGCAACGGCGCAGGGCACGCCCACAGCGGCACGGGACACGCCCACAGCGGCACGGGACACGCCCCTCCCGGCTTTAGCCCCGCCCCAACCGGCCCCAGCCGCGCGCCGGCCCCGCCTGGAGGAGGGAGGGGCGGGGCTCGGGGAGCGCGGGGGGCGGGGCCTGGGCGGGGCCAAGGGAACGCCCAGCCCCCGTGCGGTCACACCCGTGTGATCACCTGTGCGGTCACTCCCGGTGTGGTCACACCTGGTGTGGTCACCCCCTTGTGGTCATTCCTGTGCGGTCACTCCCAGAGCAGTGACACCCCTGCAGTCACCCCCGTGTGGTCACTCCCGGTGTGGTCACTCCCGGTGCGGTTTCACCTGGTGTGCTCACACCCGAGCGGTCACACCGTGACACACACTTCCCCGCCGCCCGGGGCACCCTCTGCTTGTCTGTCCCCCACACCCGCCACGGGTGTGTCCCTGCCCAGGTGTGCCCAGGCTCGGGGTGTGCCCAGGCTCAGAGTGTGCCATGCCCAGCAGTGCCATGCCCAGGTGTGTCCCTGCACAGGTGTGTCCCTGCACAGCTGTGCCATGCCCAGGTGTGTCCCTGCCCAGGTGTGCCCAGGCTCAGGGTGTGCCATGCTCAGCTGTGTCATGCCCAGGTGTGCCCCTGCCCAGGTGTGGCCATGCCCACCCCCCTCACCTGCACACCCCCACCTGTGCCCCCCGGGCCGCTCTCCCGTTCCCGCTGTCGCCACGGACCCTCCCCGGTGGCACCGAGCCATCCCCTCCCCTCCCACCTGCGGAGGTGCGGGCTAATTCCCAGCGCTAATTAACCCCATTAACCCCGCTCCGCTCCGTGCCCGTTCCGTGCCCGGGGCAAGGTCGCGGTGCCGTTATCGCGACCGATGCCGCCGCGATAAGGGGCGGCGGGGCCGCGGGCCCTGCGCTATCGCTGCCATCTGCGCTGCGCCCCGCGCTCCGGGCGCGCCCGTTCCGCCCCAGCGCGGGGACACGGCCAGCGCCACCGTTCCAGGCTCCCGGGTCCCTCCCCTGGGTCTGGGGACACCGCCGCGCCAGCCCGGGGCCCTTCCATCGTTCCATAATTCCATAATTCCCGTGTCCCTTCCCTTGTTTTTGGGGACACCGCCGCGCCAGCCCGGGGCCCTTCCATCGTTCCATAATTCCATAATTCCCGTGTCCCCTCCCTTGGTTTGGGGTCACCGCCGCACCAGCCCGGGGCCCTTCCATCGTTCCATAATTCCATAATTCCCGTGTCCCTTCCCTTGTTTTTGGGGACACCGCCGCGCCAGCCCGGGGCCCTTCCATCGTTCCATAATTCCCGTGTCCCTTCCCTTGTTTTTGGGGACACTGCCGCGCTAGCCCGGGTCCCCTCCAACACAGCCATCCCATAATTCCTGTGTCCCTTTGTTTTTGGGGACACTGAGATGGCTCTGAGGTCCCTTCCAGCCCACCACCCCATAATTCCCGTGTCCCTTTGTTTTTGGGGACACTGAGCAGGCTCTGAGGTCCCTTCCAGCCCACCACCCCATAATTCCCGTGTCCCTTTCCCTGCTTTTGGGGACACAAGACCTCTGAGGTCCAGCCCACCATCCCATAATTCCAGCCTCCCTCTCCTCGTTTCTGGGGCTCCAAACGCTGCTGCTGGAGCTGCAGCTGCTGAGTGCAGCAAGAGCCACGTCTCACCCCAAAGTTCCTCCCAGCACTCCCACGAGCTGCAGGAAATCCTGTTTTTCTCTCTCGGGGTGTGCTGCCCCAGCCCTATTCAAATACCCCATTAAAATATGCTTCATACAGGAATAAAAATCCTACACCAGGAATGTCTTATCACCCCTGAGATGAACTAAAATCCAATTATCCCTCCAGTCCAGGGCCTGTTCCTGCTCCACCTTATCCCTGCTCAGCATCTGCTTTTGATTTTCCCTTCTTTTGATTGTTTTTCCCCATTTTTTTTAATGCTCTGATTATCTCTGCTCTCACCACATCTCCTCCTCTCTGCCACTTCCCATCTTTTACCTCCATAATTGGGAATTTTTTCCATCTCCCTTCACCTTCCCTGCCCTGCTCCTGTTCACTTCTCCTGTATTTATTCATCTCTTTGATTTCACGTTCACCTCTGCATTCGATGCATAGGAGGGTTTTTAATTACCCCTGAAATCAATTACTGTATTATTTATTCCACTCTGGAATCAAAGGGAACACAGGGATCCTTTGCAGCTTCTGCAGCAAGCCTGGGCTGAATGAAATTTTCCTTTAATTCTCGCTCCAATTTTAATTATTTTGCTTTAAATTTTCCTTCAACTTTTGTTTTAACATCAATTTTCGCTTTGGCTTTAATTTCTGCTGTAATGTTGTTTTTTCTTTCCTTCAATTTTAATTTACTTTTTTCCTTCCATTTCTCCCTCAACTTTAAGTTTTCCTTCATTTTTTGATCAAATTTTTTTTTCCTTTAGTTTCTCCCTCAACTTTAACCTTTCCTTCATTTTCTGATTAATTTTTTCTCCCTCCTCCTGCTCCATGGAATCTCCCTCCCCTAAAACACTGCAGTGACATCCTGGATGTGCACTCCCAACAAACCCAGCTCCTATCCTGGGAGGAAGCTGGAAAACAACACAAAGTGATTTTTTTTTTTCTAATTTTCCCTATTTTTGTCCAAAATCCCACTCTCCATCCCAATGGGAGCAGCAGCTGCTCAGCCCAGGAGCTTCCCAGCCTGGAGTTTTGGTGGAGCCAAGAGCTGGGAATGCATCACTGGAAGGTGTGAGAGGCTGGAAATGACCCCAGAGCCCCCAGGGCTGGGCTGATCCCAAGGAAAGGTGGGAATTGTGTCCCTGTGCCCCAGGCTCAGGTGAGACCCCACCTGCAGAGCTGCCCCAGCCCTGGATCCCAAATTCAGGAGGACGTGGAGCTGCTGCAGAGAGTCCAGAGGAGATCATGGAAATGCTGCCAGGATTCTGGAGCCAGGCTGGGAGAGCTGGGAATGTTCCCTGGAGAAGGGAAAATTCCAGGGGATGCTCAGAGTCCCTGCAGGGGCTCCAGGAGAGCTGGAATTGGGGACAAGGACACAGGGAATGGCTCCACTGGGAAAGGGGAGATTGGGCTGGGATCTTGGGAAGGAATTCCTGCCTGGGCTGGGATTCCCAGATTTGCTGGGGCTGCCCCTGGATCCCTGGCAGTGCCCAAGGCCAGGCTGGATCCCCTGGGATGGATGAAGGTGTCCCTGGATGGGATTTATGGTCCCTTCCAACCCAGAACGTTCCACAGTTCCATGGAATCTCCTCCCCAAGGTTGCCCATCCCTGCAGACATTCCCACCACCAAAACACCCCCAAACCTGGACGCACAGAGTGGGACAGCGGCTCCCCCAGCCCCAATTCCATGGAATACAAACAGCAAATCTCGTTCCAAGCCTTTGGGAAGGGGCTGGAGCCGGTGGCAGCAGATCCCAGCTGGCAGAGCGGGATGCCCGGGAACGAGCAGGGACAGGAGGGGACTGGGCTGTGGGGGAAGGGGCCTGAGCCAAGACAAATAAAGAGTTCAAATGGGAAACGATTAAAACTAAACTAAAGTCAAATAAATGGAAAGCGGGGGAGATAAGGCGCGGGCGCCCTCGCCGCCTATTTAACATTCATTGGATTGAATAATCAGGCCTCATTATCTCAAATTGCTGCATATTTGCCCTCAAAATGCTAATTTGAAAGTTGGCTGCGAGCGCCGTCTGCCTATTTTGACTAAAATATGATTTTGCTTTATTGTGCGGCGCTCGTAGCTCCGGGGGCATTTCCCCTGCGCCAACCGAACGGGGAACGGGAGGAAAAAAAAAAAAAATACGGGGAGGGAAAAAAAATCACCCAACATTTATCAAAAGCTGGCCGGGGAGGAGAGCGGCGCCCTGCTTTGCGTAGAAATGGCATTTTTTAGGCCTTGCAGTGAAATTAAAGCGTTATCAGGCGCTTTTCGCGATGGACACTTTATCGCTCATCTCGGGAAGGGAAATGGGAGAAATAATTTGCTTTTATTCTGATTGTTGGGCGCAGCGCGGAGGGCTAGGGGCTCCTCCCGCCCCTCTCCCTTCTCCTGCCCCCCCGTCCCCTCCACCCGCCCTTCCAGGGGCAAAACCGGCGCTCGGGGCTTCACCCGGCGGGTCCCACATGGAAAATTGGCTCCGTTTGATCCCCGGCCGGGATTCAGAGCATCAATCCCGCGGGGTTATCGCCCTCCCTACAAGTCAATCAGTGGATAATAAGGTGGGAATAGCGGGCAGGAGCTGCCCCCCCCCCTTATCCCGGGGGGATTTGGGGTCGGGGGGCGCGGGCTCCGCAATCCCGCGTTAGCGATGCCGGGGTTCGCTCAGCCCCCCGAAGGACACGCACGGCCCCCCCGAGCTGTTTGCACAGCAAATCGCAATTGTGCGGGGGATTAAGGGGGCGCCGGGGGCGGCCGGGGAGCCGTGTTGACAGAGCGGGGTGGAAATCCGGCGCCATCAATTCCGCGGGCGCCTCTGGATTTGGCAATGACACCGCGGGTGACTCTCCCGCTGGCAGATGGAGGGGCGCTGACCCTCCCGCACTGGGGGGCAGATGGTGAGAAAGGGGGACCCAGCCGGGGCTCGGGGGGGATGTCACAGGGGCTGGGTCCTGCTGTCCCAAAATCGGCACCTGAAGGACAAATCTCCCCCTCCCCACTCCTGCTGTCCCTTGGGGAGGTGGGGACACGTCCCACACGGACACCCCAAGGCTCAGCCAGAGCTCGTGTGGCACCAGAGCACGGAGAGGGGACAGCTCAGAACCCCCTTTATCCATCGGGATAAACATCCTGGGAAAAACCTCCTGGCACCGGAGTGTCCCACCCTGGTGTGTGCCACCCTGCTATGTGCCACCCTACTGTCCCACCCTACTGTGTGCCATCCTACTGTCCCACCCTACTGTGTGCCATCCTACTGTCCCATCCCGGTGTGTGCCAGCTCCATTTGTCCCGTCCTGGCGTGTCCCACCCTGCTGTCCCAGCCCACTGTGTCCCAGCCTGATGTCCCCCAGCCCACTGTGCGAGCCCAGTGTGTCCCACTCTGGCGTGTCCTCTCCCAGTGTCCCCATCCCTCTGTCCCATCCCGGTGTCCCCATCCCTCTGTCCCATCCCGGTGTCCCCATCCCTCTGTCCCCTCCCAGTGTCCCCATCCCTCTGTCCCATCCCGGTGTCCCCATCCCTCTGTCCCATCCCTCTGTCCCATCCCTCTGTCCCCATCCCTCTGTCCCCATCCCCGTGTCCCCATCCCTGTGTCCCCATCCCAGTGTCCCCATCCCTCTGTCCCCTCCCGGTGTCCCCATCCCTCTGTCCCATCCCGGTGTCCCCATCCCTCTGTCCCATCCCGGTGTCCCCATCCCAGTGTCCCCATCCCTCTGTCCCCTCCCGGTGTCCCCATCCCAGTGTCCCCATCCCTCTGTCCCTTCCCAGTGTCCCCATCCCTCTGTCCCATCCCAGTGTCCCCATCCCTCTCTCCCCATCCCTCTGTCCCATCCCAGTGTCCCCATCCCTCTGTCCCATCCCGGTGTCCCCATCCCTCTGTCCCCTCCCAGTGTCCCCATCCCTCTGTCCCATCCCGGTGTCCCCATCCCGGTGTCCCCATCCCTCTGTCCCCTCCCGGTGTCCCCATCCCTCTGTCCCATCCCTCTGTCCCATCCCTCTGTCCCCTCCCGGTGTCCCCATCCCTCTGTCCCCTCCTCGTGTCCCCATCCCTCTGTCCCATCCCAGTGTCCCCATCCCTCTGTCCCCTCCCGGTGTCCCCATCCCTCTGTCCCCTCCTCGTGTCCCCATCCCTCTGTCCCCATCCCTCTGTCCCCTCCCGGTGTCGCCGGGCCCCAGCGCGGTCTGGGATCGCCCTCTGGCGGTCACTGCGGGAACGGCTCCGCGGGGACCCCACTGGGACGGCGCTGGAACCTCAGTGGGACCCAACTGGGACCCCACCGGGACCCCACCGGGACCCCACCGGGACCCTGCCCTGCGGCTCCTCCCAGCTGGGATACACTGCCTGGGATGCTTCTTAACTGGGATCTCCATAACTAACTGGGATCCCCATAACTAACTGGGATCCCCATAACTGGGGTCTCTGGGTACACTCAGCAGGATCGGCCCTGACTGGCATCCCCAGTAATTAGCAGCCTGTTAATTGGGATGGTTGGTGAGGGGAGCTGGCAGCTGATTGCATTGAGCCAGCTGGGATCCCTGCTAACTGGGATTCTCTCACAAATTGGGATTCTCACACAAATTGGGATCCCTGCTAACTGAGATTCTCTCACAAATTGGGATCCCTGCTAACTGGGATTCTCACACAAACTGGGATTCTCACACAAACTGAGATCCCTGCTAACTGGGATTCTCACACAAACTGGGATTCTCACACAAATTGGGATCCCTGTTAACTGGGATTCTCACAAACTGGGATTCTCACACAAATTGGGATCCCTGCTAACTGGGATTCTCACTAACTGGAATTCTCACACAAACTGAGATCCCTGCTAACTGGGATTCTCACTAACTGGGATCCCTGCTAACAAACAACTGGGATGTCCTCTGCTAACTGGGATTTCTACTAACTGTGATCCCTGATAACTGGGATATTCCCCAACTGGGGTGCCTGCTGACTGGGATTCTCACTAACTGGGATGTTCCTGGCTAACTGGGATTCTCACTAACTGGGATATTCCCTAACTAGGATTCTCCCTAACTGGGATGTTCCCTGCTAACTGGGGTACCCTGGATCCCTGTGGATCAGAGACACTCAGCACTTCAGGTGCCTTTGGGAATCGGACACAGATGCTCCAAAAAAGTGAATTTTTTTCTGGAAGTGGCTCCTTTGGTACCACCAGCACCCAAAGGTGTTTGGGAGCAGGAGCAGAGCAGAGAGGGAAGGACAGGGCAGGAACCCCAGGAGAAAGAGCCAAAACAGAACAGAAAACAGGAAGATTACAGAGAAAACAACAAAATCATCATTTTTCCATCAGGTGCATGGAAAAAGCTTGGAACATGATTCACCCCTGCTGCTCAATTCCTGAGGGATCCATCCCAGCCCTGGGAAACCCATCCCATTCCTGAGGGGATCAAAGCCAGCCCCTGTCCCCGGGACCCCTTCCCAGCACCCAGCCCTGCTGCAGGGCACCCCCAGTTTGGGATTTGGGGCACAATCTATCCCCCACCATTCAGCTATTTGCAGAAATTCCTCTGGTGGAGCTCCCAGCTTCCAAAAGCTCCTGTGCAAGGAGGTTCTCAGGTCAGGGAAATCTGCCAGGGTTTAAAAATATTTTTTTTGCTTTGTTTTTCCTGCATTTTCTCCCTCAAACAGCCAGGGTGACCTGTGCACACCCAAGCCCTTCTTGGGAAAACCTCCCCGGAGCTGGGTCAGGTCTTTGGAGAGAAGAAGTGGAGCTGCATATCTTAGGATGCTTAAGGGAGTGCTCTGCTCTGCATCCCAAATGCGGGTGGGAGACCTTTAATAACTGGAAAACAGAGAGTATTTTCGCGGGGCTGATGCGGAATACCGATAAAACGATCCCACAAAGGACGAGGGTCAGGTCTGGATCCTCCTCGGCCACTTGGTGGCAGTGGGGATCCAAACGCTTCCCTTTTTTCCAGGGATTTTGGCAGAGCTGGTAGAAAATCCCTTTTCCCGGCAAAATGGGGGTGTCCCTGGCCCCACAGTGCAGTCGGCAAAGGGATTTTGGGGGTGCCTGTCTCGGAATCCTGGTGCCTCCATCCCTCTCAATCCACACCCTGCCCCGGACTAATGAGCAGCTTTGTCATTAATTAGCTCAGGAGCCGGAGCCTCGGCAATTAATCCTCAGAATCAGGCATGAGCCGTGTCCGGATTCACATCCCGCTGAAAGGAGACGCTGGGTCCGAGGGCATCGATCCCAATTCCAGCTCTGCCTGCTCCTCATCTGCACAGCACCTCCCCAAATTCCTGACACCTCCCTCCCATCTCCCCGGGACGGGGGTCTCCCACCTGGAAAAGAACCAAAGGGAACCAAACAGCCATTGGGTACCTCTATCTCCATTTTAGCCCGAATCATTTGGGATCCCAACCCCCTGGATCCCAAATACCAAATGGAGACCCCAATATCCATCCCCATTTCAGCTCCAGATCCCATTAACCCAATCCCCTGGATCCCAAATACCAAATGGAGACCCCAATATCCATCCCCATTTCAGCTCCAGATCCCATTAACCCAATCCCCACAGATCCCAAATACCAAATGGAGACCCCAATATCCATCCCCATTTCAGCTCCAGATCCCATTAACCCAATCCCCACAGATCCCAAATACCAAATGGAGACCCCAATATCCATCCCCATTTCAGCTCCAGATCCCGTTAACCCAATCCCCATGGATCCCAAATCACCTCTGGGTCCCAGGATCCCAAATTTGGCCCCGTGTCACCTGGATCCCAATCCCACAGGTGCCACCAGCACCTCAGCCAGCTCCGGGATGCTGAGCACCCCCATCCTGGGACCACCCGGCTGCGGGAGGGTGCCGGGGGTGTTTGAGCTCCATCAAACACAGGAGAGGAAAAAGGGAATAAAAAAAGGGGAAGCACCTCCTATCCAAACACAGCCGAGCCCACCAAAGGCCTCCCGCCTTTTTATCTCCCCAAGGCTGTAACTGAGACCCAATAACACCAAATCTGCCACCCTTTCATCTCCGCCCCCTCCCCAGGGTCTTTATTTGCCCCCAGTGGCAGTGGGAGGGGTCCCTGTGCTGCTCCAGGGATGTGGCATCACCCCGGTGCCCCCCACGGCATTTTATGGCTTTTTTTGGTGTACAGACCCCCCTGGGGAGCTGCCAGCTGCGGGCTCCAGGCTGGGGGTGCCCCAGTATTGCAGATTTGGGGGTCCCCACCCCCGGGGACGCCCCAGATCAGAGGATGGCACAGCCCCGGGGGGATTTCAGGATTTCCCCAGCGATGCTCGGGGTTATCCCAGCCCCGGGTTTGTCCCTACGGCTGCTGTGGGACAGGTGGGGCCCCCGCCCCGCGCCCCATTTCCTCCCCAGTAAAGCCCCCAGCCCCGGGGGAGTCTTTCAGCGGCCGAGGTGTGACTTTTCCCAGCTCGTTAGGAAAAGCTGCGGGGTTTTAAGGATCTCAGCCCCTAATGACCATCTGAATCCCATCAGCCGAGCGGGGCGAGCTGGGGGTGCGGGGAGAGCCCCCCGCCTCTGCCAGTGCCCCAGAGCATCCCTGGGGCTGTCCCCCCAAAAAACAGCTGTGCAGGGGCTGCGGGCCGGGCACAGAGCAGCGCCAGCGGGGACCCCAAATCCCTCCCCCGGGAATTTGGTGGCCTCGGAGTGACACCGGCCTCCTCTGGGGTCCCCTGGGTGTCCGGATCCTCCTGCCGGAGTAATTCAGAGCCAATGTCACCCTGGGGGAGGACACGGAGAGGGGGGACACGGGGGGACATCCCAGTGGAGGACACGGGGGGACACCCAGCCAAGGGCGGGGGGACATGGAGGGGGAACACTGGCATCAGGGGCTGGGGGACATTGTGGTGGCACATCCCTACTGAGGGCTGGGGGACAGGGAGGGGACATTGCCATCCTGAGCTTGGGGACATTGCGGTAAGACATCCCTATGGAGAGCAGGGGGACAGGAGGGGACAAGGAGGAGACAGGAGGGACCCGAGCGGGGCTGGGGGACAAGGAGGGGACAGGAGGGGACAGGAGGGACCCGAGCGGGGCAGGGGGACAGGAGGGGACAGGAGGGGACAGGAGGGACCCGGGCGGGGCAGGGGGACAGGAGGGGACAGGAGGGGACAGGAGGGGACAGGAGGGGACAGTAGGGACCCGGGCGGGGCAGGGGGACAGGAGGGGACAGGAGGGGACAGGAGGGGACAGGAGGGGACAGTAGGGACCCGGGCGGGGCAGGGGGACAGGAGGGGACAGGAGGGGACAAGGAGGGGACAGGAGGGACCCGAGCGGGGCTGGGAGACAAGGAGGGGACAGGAGGGACCCGGGCGATGCCGGGCGGGGCAGGGGCGATGCCGCGGTCCCGCCCCGCTGTCCCGGTTCCTATAAAGGCGGGGGTGACGCTGCCCGCGGCCCCGCGATGTCGCCCCGGGCCCCGGCGCCCCCCGGCCGCTCCTTCACCATCGCGGCTCTGCTGGGCCGCCCCTCGCCCCCCCAGGGCCCCCCATCGCTCTGGGGGCGCCCCCCGGCCCCGCTGCTGCCGCCGCTCTGCGCCCACCCCCCCCCACTGCGGGGTCCCCCCCGCCTGGGCCGCCCGGCGGGGTACCGCACCCCGAACCCCCCCGGGACCCTGCGCTGCTCCCGGGAACACCCCGGAATGGGGACCCCGGCCCGCCCCACAGGGGGACTCCTCTCCCTCGGGGACTCACACCCTCCTCTCTTGGGGACACCCCACTGGGGACACCCCCTCTCTCCTGGGGACCCACACCCTCCTCTCCTGGGGACACCCATCTCTCCCAGGGAGACACCCCCAAATGGGGACCCCCTTCCACCGCTCCAAGGGGGGACCTTTGGCCACCTATCCAAATGGGATCCCATTCATAGGGATCTCTTCCAGAGGGATCCACAGCCCCTCTCCAGTGGGAATGTCCCCCAATGGGGAATTCCTTCCAACTCTTCCAGGGGGAGCCTTGGCTGCCTCTCCCAGGGCACCCCTCTCCCTCAAGGGAAATTCTTCCAGAGAGGGTCCTGCCCTCTTCTCCCACGAGCAAGTCTCCAAATGGGGACCTGGGTCGATCTCTACCATGGGGACATCAGCAAACGGGGATCTGCTCTCAGCTCTCCAAGGGAATCCCTGCAAAGGAATCTCCTCCAGGAGAATCCTCTGGGGACACCCCAAAAGGGACATCTCCAGATGTGGGACAGCTCCTTCCTCCTCTACCTGGGAAATTCCCTCAAAGGGATTTTTTTCCATGAGGGATCTGTGTCCGCCTCTCCAAGGAGATCCTCAGGAAATGTTTAAAGGGAACAAATGTGAAGATTCTTTCTGCCTCTCCAGAAAAGAACCTCCCGAGGAGGGACCCCACTCTAGAGGGGACCTCTCCACCCTGCCCCCTCTCTGTGTCCCCTCCAAGTGATCTCCAAGTGCTGCTTCCCCGTGTTGACGGGGACAGTGCAGAAAGAAGGGGACAGTGCAGAAAGAAGGGGACAGTGCAGAAAGAAGGGGACAATGCAGAAGGGGACAGTGCAGAAAAAAGGGGACAGGGCAAGAAGGGGACAGTGCAGAAAGAAGGGGACAGTGCAAGAAGAGGACAGTGCAGAAGGGGACAGTGCAGAAGAAGGGGACAGTGCAAGAGGGGACTGTGCAGAAGGGGACAGTGCAAGAAGAGGACAGGGCAAGAAGGGGACAGTGCAAGAAGGGGACAGTGCAGAAAGAAGGGGACAGTGCAGAAGAAGGGGGCAGTGCAGAAGGGGACAGGGCAGAAGGGGACAGTGCAGAAGGGGACAGTGCAGAAGGGGACAGTGCAGAAGAAGGGGACAGTGCAGAAGGGGACAGGGCAGAAGGGGACGCCGTGAGCACCCCGCCCTGAGTCCCGGCTGCTGCGGGGATCAGCCGGCGCCTCTCAAAGAGCCCAAACTGTGCTAATGCCCTGACGTCTCGGGCTGGGCGCGGGCAGGGGCGCTAATCTGGCACGGCTCGGTGCAATCAGCCCCGAGACAAGGGGGCTCTGGGGCCGCTTCCATCCCGCCCGGCCGGGGGCTGAGCTGATTGCGACGCTCGCCTTGTTCTCGGGACACCTTTAATCCCCCGGGAGCGGGACCCGGCTCCTCCCGGAGCAGGGGGGGACCCGACCCCGCTCCGGGGATGCTCCCGCAGGGGAATGGCCGAGCCGGGAATGATTTAATTAAAACTGCTGGGCTCGATCGGCGTTTGTAAATGTGCTTGTGCACGGCACGGATTAAATCACATTCCTCCGGCGCCTCGGGGAGGGTTTTGACACGGGGGGTGATCGCCCCTGAGGGGGCTCGGGATGGCTCTGTGCCCTCGGGACAGCTGAGTCACAGGGAATTCCATCCCTTGTCCTCCTCCCAGCCAGCAGCGACCTGTCCGCAGCTTCCTTAGGGCGGGGAGGGGATTTGGGACAAAGCGGGAATTGCTGCTGTGGGGATGAGCAGAGCCGAGCCCCGGGACTGCCCCGGTTGTGGGATGGAGCTGATGGTTTGCAGAAAAGCTGGATCCATCCCGGTCACTTTCTGTCCTGCCAAGCCTGGGCAGGGGTAGGGCTGCAGTTTGCTTCCCCTGCAATCCTGCTGTCCGCAGCTCGGCCGGGCTGGGGGTGGGATCCAGGCTGCGGAAAATGAGGGAGAAATGCTTGGGAAGGTCTCGGGCTGGATCGATCCACTGGGGGCACTGCCTTGGCCCCCTCATCCCCCAGGATGAAGAATAAAGAAAAAGAGAATAAAGAATAAAATAATAAAGAATAAGAACTGTGTGTCCTTACCCAAATCCCCCACACACCCCAAAACCCCCCGCCAGTCTCTTCCCAATCCACGGCTCCCAGCAAGACGCTGCTTTTTCACCTGTCTGTAAAAACCCGAGGTGGCTTTCAGTGACAGATAATTCAAAGGAAGTGAGAATTAAGGAGCTTTATGAAGGAGATAGAGGTTATCTGGCGAAGAGGCAGCGCCCAGCCCTTCCCGGCTGATCAGCTCTGCGGGCTCGAGGGGCGAGCAGGGACAGGAGTGTCCCCGAGGGTGGATGCGGCTCCCAGGGATGGGGCATGGCTGGGATGAGAGCAGGGCGCTGCTGAGGAGCTGCAAATGGGCGGCTGGTGAGTGGGATGGGATCGGGATGGGGAGATCGGAGCGAGGATAAGCAGGCGGCTCCGGGATTGTTCCTTTGTGTGCGGGATGGGAACGGGAACACACCCCCACCCCGTGCCCCGGCTGCTCCCCTTGCTTTTGGGGACACTCAGCGGGCCCTGAGATCCAGCCATCATTCCATAATTCCTGTGTCCCTTTCCCTGCTTTTGGGGACACTCAGCGGGCCCTGAGATCCAGCCATCATTCCATAATTCCTGTGTCCCTTTCCCTGCTTTTGGGGACACTCAGCGGGCCCTGAGATTCAGCCATCATTCCATAATTCCTGTGTCCCTTTCCCTGCTTTTAGGGACACTCAGCGGGCCCTGAGATCCAGCCATCATTCCATAATTCCTGTGTCCCTTTCCCTGCTTTTGGGGACACTCAGCGGGCCCTGAGATCCAGCCCCCATCATTCCATAATTCCTGTGTCCCTTTCCCTGCTTTTGGGGACACTCAGCGGGCCCTGAGATCCAGCCATCATTCCATAATTCCTGTGTCCCTTTCCCTGCTTTTGGGGACACTCAGCGGGCCCTGAGATCCAGCCATCATTCCATAATTCCTGTGTCCCTTTCCCTGCTTTTAGGGACACTCAGCGGGCTCAGAGGTCCAGCCCCCATCATTCCATAATTCCTGCATCCCTCTCCTTGTTGTGGGGCTCCTGCTTGCCCCAAACGCTGCTGATGGAGCTGCAGCTGCTGAGTGCAGGAAGAGCCACATTTCACTCCAAAAAGCCTCCAAGGAAGCGCATGAGCTACAGAAAATCCCGAATTCCTGGCCCGGGCCTTGGCCCCCGTTCGGGGGGTGGCTCAGTGGGATCAGCGTGTCCCGAGCGGGGCTGGGGGCTCAGGGCACAGCCCGAGCGTGTTCCGGGCTCCATCCCCTCGTGTAATCTTGTTAAATGGTCAGGGAGCATTTCCCCTGCTTCTCCCTCCCCGCTAATTCCCTATTGAAACATCAAATAAGTTTCCCGAGGCTGCTGGGCGGCTCTGCCCGGTCTCAGTGGGAATGTAAAAAAGACATCATGAGCAATGGGAGGAAATCCCACTGCATCCCGCATTTTCCAGACTGTCTGGGATGAATTTACCCCAAGCCGCCTTGCTCAGGGAGCAAAGGCGTCACATTTTCACATTAAACTCTCCTGGATAGATAAAAAGAAGGATGAAATGGAGTGAAATGTAGCAGGGGAACTGATAAACGGTGGATTCCCCTCTATGGACTGAGCGTTGCAGTGACCAAAATCTTCAGGGTGAAAAATTCTGGGTTTCAACCAGTTCTGGTGAAGTGAGCTGTTATGGAAAAAAAAAAAAAAAAAAAAAAAAAAAAAATCTGTCTTTGCAAACGGTTTGTGGCAAAAAATAAACCCCTAGTCCCTGTGGCACTGTCACCCCAGCATGGATGAACCAGGATTTCCCTGGGGGAATCTGGCACCAGACCCTCCCTGCCTGGTGTGATTTTAGTGTAAAAACTGATGAAATCATTAAATCAAGTGATCTCCGCGGCTGTGGGATGAATATGGGTGTCCGTAGCACCATCCATCCTTTGCATGGCGCGATTTTATTATAAAAGCCGATGAAATAATTAAAAAAGCGAGCCCCGATGCTGCGGGGTGAGCTCACGGAAGGTGTGGCAGATAAAGCTCTTCCCAATTCTGCTAAAACCCCGCTCCTGGTGAAACACCGATTTATTTTGGTAAATCACTGGGGTTCTTGGGGCTGTGAAGCCCCCGTGCCTCAGTTTCCCCGCCGCAGGAGCCGGTGGGCGCTCGGGGGGCTCTGCCCCCCCAGCCGGATCCCAGCCCCATCCTTCCCCCAGCCCATCTCTATTGATTTAATAAGATGGAGAGGAATTAACGGGGCCGGAGCATCGGAATAATGAAAGATGAACAAAGGGGCTGCCCTAGCAAAGATGCTGCCAGCTTTTAATGATGAGGCCGGGCAGATCCCCCGCCAGTTGTCCCTTTGGAGTGGCGATTAAGAACATACTGTTATTGTTAAGGCCGAGAGATAAATCCCTGCACCGTTTCTGATGTGATCAGCCGGGGCTTCTCCCTACAATTTGTGATCCTATTGTGGACGGTGTTTGCCCTGGGCAAGGAGAGTCTGGGAACCACTTATGAACCATCCTTTGGTCATTAGTCTCCTCATTAGGGGAGAACAATGTGGGGAAAAAAAAGATAATTGAAGGGAGCAGCGGGCTGATGGTGCATTCAGGCCCGGCCTCAATGCTTAGTTTGTTTATAATTCCCAATTAATTTTAAACGCGCAGGTTTGGGATGCTCTCGACACCTGGAATTGCGGCCTCTGTGGGCTCTGCGTGCCGGGAGGAGCGCGGAGCATCGCGAGTATTCATTGATTTTTGGGGGCTCCCAAAAAGGTCCCAAAAAAGTTGGCTTTGCTGCCAGCCCCATCCAGCTGGAATCACGGAATTCCAGCTTTGGAAGAGACTTTTTAAGGTCACCCAGCCCAAGCAGGCGCGAAGGGTGAGCGCGGGGCGTGCAGCACGTCCCGCTCTCCCGTCCCACATCTGGCGGAGATTTGGGGCCAGATGTGGCACCCAGGAGTGCCACACGCAGTTACGAGCCCGCGGGCATCAGGGATATTCCCCCAGGAAAAGCTGGGGCAGAATCCAGTCCTGTCCCCCCGGCTCCTGCCTGGACATGCCCGGGTGATGAATCAGACCCTGCCCCCGGGAGAGGAGGGGAAAAGCCCTAATTCCTCAGGATGCTCGATATTATCAAGTGCTAATGAGGCCTGGATGGGGCTGAGGTGCTTTGCAGGCCATTATCCCAAATTATCCTGACAATGGGGCCGGGGAGCGCTGTCTGAAGGGCGGCCCGGGTGTGTATTGGCTGTCTGGGCTGGGGACAGGGGGCTGCTGTCCCCTGCCTTCCCCCAGCACGAACCCAGGGCTTCGGCTGTTTGTAGGGATAATTTTTCATTGTGCGAGCACAGAAGCACGGAATGGTTGGGACTGGAACCATCTGGTCCCATCCCGTGCCTGGGCAGGGACACATCCCACTGTCCCAGGCTGCTCCAAAGCCCGGCCTGGGACACGTTCAGGGAGCTCCTGGGGAGGTTTGATGGGCAGCTGAAAAATGAGCTGACAAGGATGGGGAGAAGGGCACAGACCCCTCTCCAGGCCAGCGTTTGGGATGATGTCCTCCTACGAAACTGGCACGTCCCCGAATTGTCCCGTCCCTCCCATGCTGGACTGACACCAGACCCCGGCAGAGTCCTTTGGGGGTGACCTTGCCCTTGTCACCTGAACCCGGGCTCCCCTTGCTCCTGTCCTCAGTCTGGGGCTGCTGGTGGGACCTGCGAGGTGCTGGGGATGCAGCAGGGACTGGGATCCTCCTTCAGCAGGACAGGTGGGATTTCCCGGGAGCGCTCAGCCCCAGCCCCGCGTTCTGCAGCTCCCCGGGCCTGGGGAGGGTGACAAAGATGGGGCAGGGTCACCTGGCACCCACTGCCAGGGCACAGAGCACCCCCAGCCCTCGGCAGCCAGGGGAATTGATCTTTTCTAGGTGTTCCAGTGGAGGAATAGGATCACGTCCATTATCTCCTAATAGGAATACATCCATTCTCCTTGGAGAAAAGCCGTGCTCCTCTTCCCGCTGCAAAGAGGGACTCCTGCTCCCCTCTCCTGGAGGATTCAGTGGGATCCACTTTGGAAAGGGGCAAATCAGCAGCTCAAGGGGTTCCAGAACATTCCTAATTGCCCATTACTGGTTCATGGATTATCATTCATTCTCACTCTGGATTAGCACAGCAGAAACCTTGGTGAAAAATCTGCCATAAGGCCAAAGCCTGGTGCTCAGAACCCCAATTTTAAGGCAATTTTCATTAAAAGGCAGGAGCAGAGGATTTCAGCGGAGGATTTCAGCCCCTCAGGCAGGTGTCCCAGAGAGCAGCAGCGCCGGGACCCCGGGCTGGTCTCTCTCCCTGAGCGCAGGATGCTCCCGATGCCGGAGATGTTTCCCCGCTGGCAGGAGGACTCACACCTCGGATTACAGATGCACCAAATCCCCGTCACGTTTTCACGTGTGCTCGCTGTGGGTTCGGGGAAATTTCCACCCCTTTCTCCCCGCTGGGATGGGTTTGGGGCTCCGGGGATGGAAATGGAGCCGGGCTCTGCTCACCGAGAGGCGAGGTGTGAAATTTCTCATGGGCAAACAAGTGCGAGCTGCGGGGTGCCCAGAAGAAGGGGGACAGAAAAGATGAAGCGGGGAGGGGGGGAATGAGGAGGAGGAGAGAAAGCAGCAGCCAGGGAGGAACAAAAATCCCTAAAGCACCAACCTGGATTGAAGAGTGGGGCGTTTTCTATGGGGGGATTGTAAAATGCGCTCTCTCTTTCCCCTTGGCAGGGGGGAAAAGGGCCCCCCCTCTATCTGATAGTCATTAGCATCAATTAGCCCCGTTTGAAGTAGGCAACATCTTTGTCTCTTTGCAAAAAAAGAAATAAAAAAACCTTTCAGGGAGCCCATAATAACATCTGGAGCAGGAGAGGCTGAACTCGAGTTCCCCACTTTCATCTCTTGTCGAGGGACTTGGAATGTTAATGCAGCCTCATTCTTTAATGGAGTTATCAGGAAATGCTTTTCACCTCCTTCCCTTTGCTCAGGGGGGATGTTTACAAAGGGCTGGGGGCTTTTTGGGGGGCTTTTTGGGTTGTTGTTTTGTTGTTGGGATTTTTTTTTTTTACCCCTTGTCTAAGAAACTCCCCCTAAGAGATTCCCCCCCTTCCCCCTTCTACACTCTTCAAAAACAAAACAGGAATAAAATATAATGAATAGGATATAGTGAGTAAAATAAAATAAATAAAATAACCACCACCAGAAGACCAAAGAGGATCAGATCCTGTCTGGAGGGGCTGGTGGCGGGAGCTGGTGAGGAGGGAGGTGGGGGGTCCTGCCCGAGCCCCCCGCCCTGCCGGGCTGCCGGGTGCTACATTTCCCAAGTCATTACCAGCGGGTGAAAATCTCCAGCTTTCCCACCAGAATGCGTTAGCTGAGCACACAGCACTAATGGGAAACAGGACGGCTCGTTAGCAGAGCCCGCAGCCGAGCCGAGAAGGGGAAGGGAGAAAACAGCTGGGCTTGGGCTGGTGGTGCAGCCGTCTGTCCATCCCAGTGTCTCTCTGTCCATCCCTGCACATCCCTGCACATCCCTGCACATCCCTGTCCATCCCAGTGACTCCCTGTCCATCCCTGCACATCCCTGTCCATCCCAGTGACTCCCTGTCCATCCCAGTGTCTCTCTGTCCATCCCTGCACATCCCTGCACATCCCTGTCCATCCCAGCATCTCCCAGTCCATCCCAGTGTCTCTCTGTCCATCCCTGCAGATCCCTGTCCATCCCTGCACATCCCTGTCCATCCCAGCATCTCCCTGTCCATCCCAGTGTCTCTCTGTCCATCCCAGTGTCTCCCTGTCCATCCCTGCACATCCCTGTCCATCCCAGTGTCTCCCTGTCCATCCCTGCACATCCCTGTCCACCCCAGCATCTCCCTGTCCATCCCAGTGTCTCCCTGTCCATCCCAGTGTCTCCCTGTCCATCCCAGTGACTCCCTGTCCATCCCAGTGTCTCTCTGTCCACCCCAGCATCTCCCTGTCCATCCCAGTGTCTCCCTGTCCATCCCAGTATCTCCCTGTCCATCCCAGTGACTCCCTGTCCATCCCAGCGTCTCCCTGTCCATCCCAGTATCTCCCTGTCCATCCCAGTGTCTCCCTGTCCATCCCAGCAGCTCCCTGTCCGTCTGTCTGCCCACCCACCTGCCAGGGGGCTCCAGCAGCACCCCTGCCCTGCCTGCAGCTCCCCCATCCCAACAACCCCCACAGATCCTTTAACAACCCCATGTTCAATCCCTCACATCCCCTGTGCCAGCAAAGGCAGGAGCTGTGAATCTCCAAGGAAGTTTTTTTCCCCAATGTGGTTTTTTTTGGGAGAGGCTTCAGCACTGGCGCAGCTTTGGAGGTGTGATTGCAATTAGAGCCGTGGTTCCAGGGCAGAGGGATCAGAGCTGCCTGTTTGGATAAGGAGCAATAAAGCAGCAGCTGTATTTATTCACTTCTTTGGAAGCTGCTGGGGAAGACAGGATGCTAAAAAGGCAGGAAAAAAAAAAAAAAAGTGTTTTAAAGGCAAATTTCAGGGACTCTTTTGTCTCCTGTGGGCATCCTCCTCCCTGAGGATCCTGTAGCCATCACCAGGGTGAGCAGGATAATCCTGCCTGTGTATTCCCAGCTGCTTTGAAATGCCCTAAAATAGAGATTTTTATAGTTATTTCTATAGATCGTGCAGGGAAAAGAAAGTTTTAAGGGCGTGAATCCCTGTTTAAGGCAGGATTGACTGGATATGGCCCGTGAGCCTGTGCATGCAGGGATGGTTAATGCTGGCTCATGAAACCCATGGGGAGTTTTGCTCTGTGTTATTAACCTGGAGACTCTGGGATTTCTGTGTTTGCACACACCTGGGTGAATTTCCAGTGAGAATTTCATGGGATTTGAGCAGGAATCTCACCTGGGAGAGGTGAGATACAAGAGGTGTTGTTTGGGTGTCTGAGGAAGGAGCAGGTGTTGGGGTCCAGGAGGAAGGAGCATCCTTGGGGCATCTTTGGGGAAGGAGCGAGTGTCAGTGTGGTGGTTGATGGGCAAAGAGCACAGGACATCTGTGGGGCTGACAGGGTGGGAGCAGGGGATCCATGGGGTGGGAGCAGGGGATCCATGGGGTGGGAGCAGGGGATCCATGGGTGGGAGCAGGGGATCCATGGGGTGGGAGCAGGGGGTCTGTGGGGTGGGAGCAGGGGATCCGTGGGGTGGGAGCAGGGGGTCTGTGGGGTGGGAGCAGGGGATCCATGGGTGGGAGCAGGGGGTCTGTGGGGTGGAAGCAGGGGGGTCTGTGGGGTGGGAGCAGGGGATCTGTGGGGTGGGAGCAGGGGGTCTGTGGGGTGGAGCAGGGGATCTGTGGGGTGGGAGCAGGGGGTCTGTGGGGTGGGAGCAAGGGATCCGTGGGGTGGAAGCAGGGGATCTGTGGGGTGGGAGCAGGGGATCTGTGGGGTGGGAGCAGGGGATCCGTGGGGTGGAAGCAGGGGATCTGTGGGGTGGGAGCAGGGGATCTGTGGGGTGGGAGCAGGGGGTCTGTGGGGTGGGAGCAGGGGATCGTGGGGTGGGAGCAGGGGATCTGTGGGGTGGGAGCAGGGGGTCTGTGGGTGGGAGCAGGGGATCCGTGGGGTGGGAGCAGGGGGTCTGTGGGGTGGGAGCAGGGGGTCTGTGGGGTGGGAGCAGGGGATCCATGGGGTGGGAGCAGGGGATCCATGGGGTGGGAGCAGGGGATCTGTGGGGTGCTGGTGTGGGAGAAGGGGTGTCCCTGGAGCAGCTGGAGTGTAAGGAGGGTTTCATTGGGAGTGTGGGTGAGGAAACAGAGGAGAAACAGCGTGGAAATTGGGGTGTCCTTGGGGATGTTGATAGTGAAGCAGGGGGGTCGCTGGGGTGTCAGTAGTGAAGCAGGGGGGTCGCTGGGGTGTCAGTAGTGAAGCAGGGGGGTCGCTGGGGTGTCAGTTGTGAAGCAGGGGGGTCGCTGGGGTGTCGGTAAGGGATGGTGGGGTACTGCTGAGGAAGCAGGGGGTCGCCGGCAGCCAGCGGGGTGTGTGCAGCCCCCGCCCCCCCTCCTTTGCATGGCCCCGGCCCCCCGCCCTCCATATAATTAGCGGTGGGGCCGGCGCTGCGCACAGCGGCCCGGCCATGCTGCAGAGCCCGCAGTGCCCCCGGGCCGCGCCGCCGCCCCCCAAAACCCCGTTCCACATCGAAGCGCTGCTGGCCCGGGAGCCGCCGCGCCGCGGCCCCGCCGCCGGCAGCCCCGCGCTGCTGGTGGCCCCGCGCTGGCCCCCGGGGCCCCCGGGAGCCGCGGGGCTCGGAGCAGCGCCCGCAGCCTGGCCATGGGGATGGGGCTGGCCCGGCGCAGGTGAGCGGGACCCGCCGGGAGGGGAGCGGGACGGGGATGGGACGGGGATGGAACGGGGATGGGACTGGGATGGAAGGCGGATGGGGATGGGATGGAACGGGGATGGAACGGGGATGGGGATGGGATGGGGATGGGGATGGGGATGGGATGGGATGGGATGGGATGGGATGGGATGGGATGGGATGGGATGGGATGGGATGGGATGGGATGGATTGGGATGGGATGGGATGGGATGGGATGGGATGGGATGGAACGGGGATGGGATGGAACGGGGATGGGGATGGGGATGGAACGGGGATGGGATAGGGATCGGGATAGGGATGGAACGGGGATGGGATAGGGATCGGGATAGGGATGGAACGGGGATGGGATAGGGATCGGGATAGGGATGGAACGGGGATGGGGATATGGGGATGGGGACGGGAACGGAACGCGGGTTGCGGGACCGGCACCGCCGCGCTGGGAAATCCCGGGGTCGGGTCACCCCAAAACCCTTGGATCCCCGCTGGAATCCCGGGGCCGGGTCACCCCAAAACCCTTGGATCCCCGCTGGAATCCCGGGGTCGGGTCACCCCAAAACCCTTGGATCCCCGCTGGAATCCCGGGGTCGGGTCACCCCAAAACCCTTGGAACCCCGCTGGGAAATCCCGGGCTCGGGTCACCCCAAAACCCTTGGATCCCCGCTGGAATCCCGGGCTCGGGTCCCGCTGGAGCGGCGGGACATCGCTGCAGCCTCTGCAGCAGCCCCGAGCTGAAGCGCTGCGCTCCGGGACAGGGACGAGGGAGAGGGAAAACTTTCCTTAAAAGTTTTCTTCCCCTCTGTAAGCGATCGATATAGCGAGACCAAAACCGAACGCTTTATGTTTGCTTTTGTTGCTGCTTTTTGCTTAGTTTTGTGGGGTTTTTTTGTTTTTATTTTTATATCGCAAGGCAGTTTCTAACGCCTCTGATGTCTCTGAGCACTTTGATAAAGACAGAGCCCGTGGTTGATTCCTAAAGATGTTACAGGATTTTACTAACCCATCATTCAGAACCTGGTGCAGAATATCCAAACTCCCTGTTTGCATTAGAGATGGAGCAAAAATCTTGGGATGGATTCAATATTAAGAGACAGAGCACAATAAGAGTATTGAAGCCTGGGCTAGTGGAGGTCGGGACTGGATGATCTGTAAGGACCTTTCCAGTCCAAGGCACTCTGTGATTCCATATTTTACACACACTGCCATTTATTTATCCTCTCTTATATCAGGAAGCCACTTCACTGCCAGAGTTTAAACCAAAAACCTGCTGTAATTTCCCAAAGCCCTGCTCCCAAAATTAATTTCTTCACCTCTGCTGCTGTGTGCGTCCCTCTTTTCCCGAATTTGCCCTCATCCCTTTCTTAATTTTGCTTAATTTTGCAATTTTTCACTCACAGAAGTGAAACTGCCAAGTGTTTTGCAGCACGTGGCCCTCAAAACTCCATATTTTTAGTGCAGAAGCATCTAAGGAAAAATGGTTTTGTTGATCTGTGGGTGAAATTTACACTGTGGTGATGGATGATACAAGAGGCTCAATTTTCACTGGGACTTTATGACGGCCAAGTCATTTTAACAAAATATCTCTATTCAGAGTACTTTTCTTACAATTAAGTATTCCTTTTTAGCATTTCGAGTGGGATCTTGCTGTAGTCCAGGCAAAACCTGCAGCCAGACCCATGTGTATAAGGAACTCCAGCTTTGATCCTGATGCTACAATATTCAGATTTGCTGATCTTTTATTAAGTACTTAGCACAACTATTTAAAACATTATTTCTTTCACTAGACAGCATCGGCAGAATTGTGTCAATCTTTATATTCTATCAAACATCCAGGTATGAAAACACAGTTAAACAATTTGCAGAACGATTTCCACTCAGCATTTCATGTTGGAAATTACACTTGCTATTATTCCAGTGTTAAAATAGAAACAAAAAGTGATGGGTGAAAAGATTTTAATGATGAGAATAGTTTTAAGCGCAATTACAGCTGTTAAGCTGTCAGGTCTCCGTCCCACAAATCCTTAAACACAAATCCTTAAACACAGGCAGAACTTACACCCAATTAATGAACAGAAGTAGGTCAAGGTGCAGGTTTGTGCCTGGAGAACGCGACAAGATCAGCCATTAGAGGAGAGCTGAGTAGCAGGTGTGAATGGGGATCATTATGTGCAGTATTTCCATAAAACCTACAGAAACCTGCCTTGCCAGGATATTTTGGAACAGCAGAGATGGGGACCGGAATTGGCCGGGTGCTGCCAGTGTGCTGGATGCTTTCCACGTGTCTGTAATGGTGGCTTGTGCTAAAGTGAAGCTGGGGTGCCACCAGCTGCCCTCCCTGGCTCCCACAGCCTCCCTGCCCTGCTGAGCCCTGCAGGGGCTCTCGGTGCCATCAGCTGGAGCAGACTTTGGGCTGGGAAGGGATTTTCAGCCTCTGCAGTGAGCAGGGATGGGGAGGATGAGGGACTCTCAGCCAGCTGCCAGGGCAGTGCTGGTGTGGATTGTGTGTTAATTTATGCTAAGTACAGTTATCCTCAGGCCACAGCTGGAGAGGAGACAGGTCAGAGACACTTGTTAATCCTGCTAAATCCTCAGCACCCCTGGGAACTTCATGGGAGCAGGGGTGCAGGATGTGGTGCTGCATGGGAGCTGGATCTGGACACTAAACCCGTGTGCCAAGGCAAGGGGAAAACCAGGGGCCAACCAGTCTGGGGTAAACTCCCCAAACTTTGAACATTTGTGATTCGGGGGTTCTGGAGACAGAGCTGGGATTTTTGTGTTCTGCAGCCCTTGCTGAATTTATTACCCTGTTTATAAAGGCCCTGTGCAGGCAAAGGTCAAATCCTGCCCACCTCACTACGGATTTCTTGGGTCTGGCTGCATAGCCAGGACTGTCCTTGGCTTAAACCTATAAAACAGGCCCTCAAAAGTTCTTCTGCTCCACCTTTCATGGGAAAAGGAGCCTAGATGAGATTATCTGGGCAGGGACATCCCTGCTGGGTTTGGTGCTACTTTCTCCCCTCTCCTTTAGTGCAGACCCCTTGAATTTTTGCTGCTTTCTGTCAGGTCTGGAGCTGTCCCACTGTGTGGGGACCAACTCGCTGGGTCCTGCTGGGCCCTGGAGGTCGGGGGGGCCCTGCAAGATGAAGAGAGTCCGCACAGTCTTCAAACCAGAGCAGCTGGAGAGGCTGGAGCAGGAGTTCCTCAAGCAGCAGTACATGGTGGGCACAGAGAGGGTGGACCTGGCTGCAACCCTGCATCTCACAGAGACCCAGGTAGGGGATGTGGAGCTGCTCCTGGGGCTGCTCTCTGCTGCTGCTCCAGGGCTGGGAGGAGGACACGGTGCTGCCAGTGACACTCAAGAGTTGTGCCTGGAGTTTGGATGGTTTCTGGATAGGATTCTGAGTCCATGAAGTGGAACAAAAAGCATTCAGGAGCACAGCCCTGCTGTGCTTTACAGCTCGAGCTGGGGTGGTTGCTGTGTCTGCATTGTCACCATGCTCTGCAGACTGTTCCAAGTGTCCTTTTGTGACACTGGAGGGAATTCTTTCCCTGCTCTGCCCTGTGAGTTGCTGCTCCTCCCACAGTAAACTGCCTGTTCAGTGTGGAAAGGAGCCAGGTAACCTTCCACAGTGGGATCTAAACTCAGCTGGGAAAAAGGGGGAGCAAAACAAGGCCAAGTTCTGGGGGGACAGGGGATAATTCTGGGGGGTCTCCTGATGCCCTGTCCAACTGCAGTCCTGGGGATGGGCCCAGGGGCTCCTTAGGGAGCTGCTTCCTTCACTGCCCTGCCCAGACCCTTCTCAGTGCAGCTGCAGCCCCTCTCCTCTGTGCTGTCCCATCACTGCTCTGCCTTGGGGAGTTTCACCTCCTCCTCTTCTCACTCACTATTCCCTGAGGGAATAATGCACGTCCCCATCTTAAGGAACCCTGCTTTTTGGGGATATCCACCTTGGAAGCACCTGGCATTGGATTAAGCTGCTGTGCCACTTGCCCTGCAGGTCAAAGTCTGGTTCCAGAACCGGAGGATCAAGTGGAGGAAGCAGAGCATGGAGCAGAAGGCAGCAAAGCTGTCCCAGTTTGGGGTGATCCAGCCTGCAAGTGCTGATTCCACGGACAGCAAGGACCACGAGGAGGACACTGTGGACGTGGAGCTTTGAGCAGCTGAGGAGATTGGGCTGGGCTTTGATGCCTGGGGACATTTCTGTGCTGCTCTGGTCCAAGCAAGACTGATCTGAGAGCTGGAGCTACAGGACTAAGCTGCAGCTGGCTGGAAGGAACTCCTGAATTTCTATGGCTGCTGTTTGGTAGCCATGTGCTGTAATTCCTGGGGTTTCACCACTTCATGGCAGCACCAGGACACACAAACAGTTTCCAGCAGAGAGGCTGGGGTGACAATCAGGGTGTGTCTGGTATTGAGAGACAATCAGAGAGTGATTCTGACATTGGGGTGACAATCTGCTGGTTTCTCTGGCGTGGGGTGACAATCAGAGAGTGTCTCTGGTGCGAGAGTAACAATCAGAGGGTGACTTTGCTGCGGGGTGGCAGAGTGTCTGCTGCTGGGCAGGCAATGGGATGCTGTCTCTGATGGCTCTGATCTCAAGGGCATTTCAAACCAGGGTCACTGATGCTCAGTGTGCTGTGTGCTCCAAGGAGGGAGGAGCAGAATCTCCCTGATCACTTTGTTTTCTTAACTCAGCCCCATGTTTGATCAATCACAACCCAAATCCCCCCGAAGAGGGGCAGCCCTTTCCTCCCCCAGACTGCTGCAGTGTGAGCAGGTGATCCTGCCCTGCCCCTCCTCCTGTCAGTGCCTTGCTCTCTCTGTGCCTTTTGCATGTTCCCCCTGCATTCTGCAGCTGGCAGTGTGTCCCCTGGCACTGCTGTCCTTGCCCAGCTGTGTGTGTTGCTGCAGGGCTGGGGGCTGGGGCTGCAGGGCTGGGGGCTGCAGGGCTGGGGGCTGCAGGGCTGTAGGGCTGGGGGCTGGGGGCTGCAGGGCTGTAGGGCTGGGGGCTGCAGGGCTGCAGGGCTGGGGGCTGCAGGGCTGTAGGGCTGGGGGCTGCAGGGCTGGGGGCTGGGGGCTGCAGGGCTGGGGGCTGGGGGCTGCAGGGCTGAGGGCTGCAGGGCTGGGGGCTGCAGGGCTGGGGGCTGCAGGGCTGTAGGGCTGGGGGCTGCGGGGCTGGGGGCTGCAGGGCTGCAGGGCTGGGGGCTGCAGGGCTGTAGGGCTGGGGGCTGCGGGGCTGTAGGGCTGTAGGGCTGCAGGGCTGGGGGCTGCAGGGCTGGGGGCCGGGGGCTGCAGGGCTGCAGGGCTGGGGGCTGCAGGGCTGTAGGGCTGAGGGCTGCAGGGCTGTAGGGCTGTAGGGCTGGGGGCCGGGGGCTGCAGGGCTGCAGGGCTGGGGGCTGCAGCCAAAAGCAGCTGCCATCCCCCTGTGCCCAGACAGCCCCTGCAGCCAGATGTGCCATTCTGGCCCAGACTGCAGCTCTGCCCTCCCCTCATTATCCCTGCAGCTGTCCTGGGCAAAGCACATCTGCAGCAGCTGGATTTTTGGGAGGAGGGAGGGCTTTGGGGGGCTGTCACCTCGCCTCTCCTATGGCTGTCCAGGGTCACCAACTCAGGATAATTTATTCTGTCTCTTTCTGACCTAGAACACTGTATATCACTTTACTCTTACATTGTTATTTATAGAAATATTTTTTTTCCTTCCTTAATACATGTTACTTATTTATTCACCTTGACTCTTGATAAAAATCGAGTTAATTTTAAAAAGAGAAATGGAATGAGTGTAAAAAAAATACAGATGGAAAAATTTCCAAGTACTCTCTTTAATTTTCAATTGAAATTAGTAGCCAAAAAAAAAAAAAAAGAAATAAACCAAATGTATTTTTCATCCTTCTCAAAAGAGTTTGAGGGGGTTTTTCTTAATAAACTATTTTGGACAAAATATAGACTAATTTTTTTTTTTCAATTGATTGATGACCTCATATCAAAGTAGATGAAGAGAATTACTCTCTCTGGGCTGGTTCCTACAGAGACAAAACTACATTTTCAGTAAGAGCACTCATGGCTGATGAGAATGGGCTGCTCAGGCTCCTGTTGTCTGCAGGTGGATGTGGCCAAACATCTGCAGCTCCTGCTCTGGCAGCCTGAGTGTGCCCAGGGAAGGGAACAGAGCTGGAGGGAATGGAGAATTCCTGAGGAAATGGGAAGGGAATGGAGAATCCCTGAGGAAATGGGAAGGGAATGGAGAATCCCTGGGGAAATGGGAAGGGAATGGAGAATTCCTGAGGGAAATGGGAAGGGAATGGAGAATTCCTGAGGGAAATGGGAAGGGAATGGAGAATTCCTGAGGAAATGGGAAGGGAATGGAGAATCCCTGAGGAAATGGGAAGGGAATGGAGAATCCCTGGGGAAATGGGAAGGGAATGGAGAATCCCTGAGGGAAATGGGAAGGGAATGGAGAATTCCTGGGGAAATGGGAAGGGAATGGAGAATCCCTGAGGGGCTGGGAAGGGAATGGAGAATCCCTGAGGGAAATGGGAAGGGAATGGAGAATCCCTGAGGAGCTGGGAAGGGGCTCAGCTGGAGCAAAGGAGGCTCAGGGACCTTGTGGCTCTGCACAGCTCCCTGCCAGGAGGGGACACTGGGGGGATCTGGGAACAGGGAAATAAGAAGAATCAGAGGATCAGTGGGGCTGGAAAATGCCCCCAAGGTGACCAGTCCCAGCTGTGCCCCACGCCCACCTTGTCCCCATCCCAGGGCACTCGGTGCCACCTCCAGGGACGGGCACTGCCACCCTCCCTGGCTGCCCTGCCAATGCCCATCCCAGCCTTTCCACGGGGAAATCCCTGAGGAAATGGCCTCAGGTTGTGGCAGGGGGGATTTTTACCGGATTTCAGTGAAATTCATCCAGAGGAAGGGTGCCCAGCCCTGGCACAGCTGGGGGTGCAGTCACCATCCCGCAGGGATTTAAAAGCTGTGTGGATGTGGCATTTGGGGACATGGCTCAGAGGTGGCCTTGGCAGTGTGGTAATTGACAAGTGATTCGTGTTAAGCATACAAGTTTTGGAGTTCGTATAATCCAGAATACTTAAAATAAGAAAAAAACATGGACCTAGATAAAGCGAAATATATTATTAAACCCACTCTGTTTAAATCCCCCTATTATGAATATTGTGTGGAATATTGTGTGTAGTAGTTTGTAAAAAAAAAGAAAAAAAAAGAAAAAAAAAGGTTTTTCCATAGTCTAAAAGGCTTTTTTGCAGAATCAGATTTCCTGCCTTTGTGTGATCAATCATCAACTATCTGCTAAAGATCAGAATTCCCACTTCTGTTTTTATCTACCCAGACCAGATGGTTCCATGACCAATTGTCCCAAGAGCTGTTCCACAAAGTTTGGAAGTTTCTTTGCCCAGCACTGCTTACCTTGCAGAATTACTACAACAAACCAATATCAATTATTGATTATCACAAGGAAAACCATCCTATAAAAAGCTGGTGGAAGCGTGCAATGAGCGGTGACCCATCACGTTCTCCCCAGCGCCGCTTGCTCTGTCTATATAAAATAAAGCAATCTGAATTTTGCCGAATATCGAGGCTCCGTTGCTCATTGACAACACCAGCATGGAGGTGGCAGCTGCAGCGCTGTCCCCGGTGTCGCCACGGGCCGACAGTGACATCTAGTGCCAGCAGATGGTTCCCCACAGCCCCGAGTCCCCGCAATCCCTCAATACAGCCAAACTCTCGTTTCCGTGCCTTTAAGCTTTGCCGGAGGCAGCGAGGGCAGAGCGCCCACGGCGGCGGGTTTGAAAGGTTTTTATGGGGGAAGTCGAGCCGCTTTGGGGTGCGCAGGGCAGGGGCGATGCTCCTCTGTCCGTGAGGGGAGAGCTCCGGTGAGGGGGGAACTTGTGTTCCCGCCCGACAGGGCTGGGACTGAATTCAGTGACGGCTGCTGCTCTACCATGAATAATAACAATTGACTGGGGAGACACAGCGGGAGCGCCCCGTTTCGGGGTGTTTGCTTCGCGGTGTTTTTGGGGTGTTTTGGGGTGTTTTCAGGCGCGGGGGGCTGCGGAAGGGGGGCCAAGATGGCGGCGGCCCCGCGCGGCCCGCGGCTGAGGGGGGCGATGGCGAGCGCGGGGCCCTGAGGGGCGCGGAGGAGGCGGAGGAAGAGGAGGAGGAGGAGGAAGAGGAAGAGGCGCTGCCCGGCGGGTCAGGGCGGGGAAGTCGCCGCCCGAAGATGGCGGCCGCGGCGGGGCCGCACGCCGGGGCTGCGGCGGAGGCGCGGTTCATCAGCAGCGCCAAGGTGAGCGGCCCGCGGGCTCCCCTCGTGAGGCGCCGCCCGTGCCGCCCGGCCCGGGGCGCGGAGGGCGAGGAGCGCGCGGTGCCCTCGGCGGGGAGGGAGACGGAGACGTTCCCTCAGCTCCGCCGTGACTCGGCTTGGGCGCGCCCCTGACCCGCGCCTGCCCTCGGCAGGGAAAGGGCTTGTTCGCCACCAGAAACATCCGCAAAGGGGAAACGGTCTTCGTGGAGAGGCCGGTGGTGTCCTCGCAGTTCCTCTGGAATGCGCTGTACAACTACCGAGGTGAGCAGCCGGCGCTGCTGGCGTGTCCCCATGGCTGTCCCATGGCTGTCCTATGGCTGTCCCCATCACTGTCCCCATGGCTGTCCCCATCACTGTCCCCATGGCTGTCCCCATGGCTGTCCTATGGCTGTCCCCATGGCTGTCCCCATCGCTGTCCCATCCCTGTCCCCATGGCTGTCCCATCACTGTCCCCATGGCTGTCCCATGGCTGTCCCCATCGCTGTCCCCATCACTGTCCCCATGGCTGTCCCCATGGCTGTCCCATCGCTGTCCCCATCGCTGTCCCCATCACTGTCCCCATGGCTGTCCCCATGGCTGTCCCCATCGCTGTCCCATCACTGTCCCCATGGCTGTCCCCATCACTGTCCCCATCGCTGTCCCATCACTGTCCCCATCGCTGTCCCCATCACTGTCCCCATGGCTGTCCCATCACTGTCCCCATGGCTGTCCCATGGCTGTCCCCATCGCTGTCCCCATCACTGTCCCCATCACTGTCCCCATGGCTGTCCCCATCACTGTCCCCATGGCTGTCCCCATGGCTGTCCCATGGCTGTCCCCATGGCTGTCCCCGTGGCTGTCCCCATCACTGTCCCCATCCCTGTCCCCATGGCTGTCCCCATGGCTGTCCCATGGCTGTCCCATGGCTGTCCCCATCCCTGTCCCCATCCCTGTCTCCATCACTGTCCCCATCACTGTCCCCTGTCCAGCACGGTGGCCGTGGGACCCAGAGGAGCTGCCCGGTCCCAAGGGGAGGGTTTGGGTTTGTTTGAGCCCCTCTATAAAGGGGGCCCTGCTGCCTTTTCTGCCTCTGCTCTGAGCTGTTGGTAAGCTGAGGTGTCATCTGAGGGATGGTGACTCCTGCCAGCTCCGGAGGAATGTGCCACCACAGAATTTTGGAATGGCTTGGGTTGGAAGGAGCCTTACCCATCCTGTTCCAGCCGTGCCCCGGGGCAGGCACACCTTGCCTTGGCCCAGGTTGCTCCAAGCCCCATCCTCCTGCTGTTGGTACCAGCTGGGGAGCAGCACAGACAGCTCTTGCCCGGGGTTCTGGCGCCTTTCCTTTCTGAAGGCTTTCCATCCATCCCTCCATCCACCATCCCTCCCTCCATCCATCCCTCCATCCACCATCCCTCCCTCCATCCATCCCTCCATCCACCATCCCTCCCTCCATCCATCCCTCCATCCATCCATCCCTCCATCCATCCATCCCTCCATCCATCCATCCCTCCATCCATCCCTCCATCCATCCATCCATCCATCCATCCATCCATCCATCCATCCATCCATCCATCCATCCATCCATCCATCCATCCCTCCATCCACCATCCCTCCCTCCATCCATCCCTCCATCCACCATCCCTCCCTCCATCCATCCCTCCATCCACCATCCCTCCATCCATCCATCCATCCATCCATCCATCCATCCATCCATCCCTCCATCCATCCATCCATCATCCATCCATCCCTCCATCCACCATCCCTCCCTCCATCCATCCATCCATCATCCATCATCCATCCATCATCCATCCATCCCTCCATCCACCATCCTCCATCCATCCATCCATCCATCCATCCATCCATCCATCCATCCATCCATCCATCCATCCATCCATCCATCCATCCATCCATCCACCATCCATCCACCATCCATCCATCCATCCATCCCTCCCTCTCTCCCTCTCTCTCTCCCCTCTCCTCCCTCCCTGTGTCTCGCAGCCTGCGATCACTGCCTGCGGGCTCTGGAGACGGCTCAGGAGAACGCTCGCCGCCTGCTGGGGCGGAGCTCGCTGGTGCTGCCGCACCCCGAGCAGTGCCGCACCCGCCCGGAGCAGCACCAGCAGTGTCCCCGCTGCCAGGTAGGCGCTGCGGGGGCTGTCCCGTGTCCCCGCTGCCACGGCCGATCATTCCCTGCGGCTCTGCCTGTCCCGTGTCCCCGCTCCCTTTGCCGATCATTCCCTGCGGCTCTGCCTGTCCCGTGTCCCCGCTCCCTTTGCCGATCATTCCCTGTGGCTCTGCCTGTCCCGTGTCCCGCTCTGCCATGGCCGATCATTCCCTGCGGCTCTGCCTGTCCCGTGTCCCCACTGCCATGGCCGATCGTTCCCTGCGGCTCTGCCTGTCCCGTGTCCCCACTGCCATGGCCGATCGTTCCCTGTGGCTCTGCCTGTCCCGTGTCCCGCTCTGCCATGGCCGATCATTCCCTGCGGCTCTGCCTGTCCCGTGTCCCCGCTCCCTTTGCCGATCATTCCCTGTGGCTCTGCCTGTCCCGTGTCCCCGCTCCCTTTGCCGATCGTTCCCTGCGGCTCTGCCTGTCCCGTGTCCCCACTGCCATGGCCGATCATTCCCTGTGGCTCTGCCTGTCCCGTGTCCCCGCTCTCTTTGCCGATCATTCCCTGTGGCTCTGCCTGTCCCGTGTCCCCGCTCCCTTTGCCGATCGTTCCCTGCGGCTCTGCCTGTCCCGTGTCCCCGCTCCCTTTGCCGATCATTCCCTGTGGCTCTGCCTGTCCCGTGTCCCCGCTCTCTTTGCCGATCGTTCCCTGCGGCTCTGCCTGTCCCGTGTCCCGCTCCCTTTGCCGATCGTTCCCTGCGGCTCTGCCTGTCCCGTGTCCCCACTGCCATGGCTGATCGTTCCCTGCGGCTCTGCCTGTCCCGTGTCCCGCTCCCTTTGCCGATCGTTCCCTGCGGCTCTGCCTGTCCCGTGTCCCCACTGCCATGGCCGATCATTCCCTGTGGCTCTGCCTGTCCCGTGTCCCCGCTCCCTTTGCCGATCGTTCCCTGCGGCTCTGCCTGTCCCTGTCCCTGGGGCTCGGTGGCCGTGGCGCGGTTCCAGCCGCAGGCTCAGGCTGTCGCTGTCCCCTGCAGGTGCTGTACTGCAGTGCAGAGTGCCGGCAGGCGGCTCTGGAGCAGTACCACCGCGTGCTCTGCCTCGGCCCGGCCCGGGACGACCCCACGCACCCCCTCAACAAGCTGCAGGAGGCATGGAGGTAGGGCCTGGCCTGCCTGCTGCTCCGTGGGCCAGGGGGTGGCTCTGCTGGCCTTTGCATCCCCACACGGGTGGCTGGAGGGTGGGGGTGGCCGTGGGACACTGCCCAGCTCTTCCTCCTGGTTGGGTCTGGTGATGTTGGCAGCCCAAGGGTTTGCACATGCAGCTCATTGGATAAGGATAACTCTCCTTATTTTTCTCCCACTAAAAAGCTGCAAAGCACTGAGCTGCACACCCCTCACTCCTGCAGTTTCACGGTGCTCCAGCCTCTGGGAGATCCTCCTTGTGGCATCCCACAGGTCCATCTCTGTCCTTGCTTTAAAAAAAAAATGGTCCTGCAGGGGATAAGCAGCATCCCTGATCCAAATCTTGTCCCAGGCCCCAGCAGAGTGAGCAGGATGGAAGGGGATTGTTTGTGTGGTTGGAGCAGGAAGGTGGGTGCAGGTTTCTGTCCCCACACAGCAATGCTGCTCTGCTCACTTTGGTGTGATGGATCAGTGCAGGCCTGACCACGCCTTTGGCAGTTGCCTCTGCCTTCCTCCAGCTTTTCATTCCCATTCCAGCCCTGATCTGCTCATCTCTTCTCCCTTTGAATCCCACAGAAACATGCATTACCCCCCAGAGACCTCCAGCATCATGCTGATGGCCAGGATGGTGGCCACCATCAAACAGGTACAGCAGGTGCTTTTGTTACCCCACTGTGGATGGAATTCCCAAGGCTCTGTTTCCTTGGCCTGGCTTTCTCAGCATTTATTCTGACAGTGCTCCCTCTCTCTGGGCTGGGGAGGAAAGTGGTGTTGGTGCAATGCCTCTGCTTGACTCTTCTGTCAGGCTAAAGACAAGGAATGGTGGATCAAGGCCTTCTCCCAGTTCTGCAGCAAGACAGCAAATGAAGAAGAGGAGATTGTGCACAAGCTGCTGGGGGACAAATTTAAGGTAAGACCCAGCAGCTCTTGGATCCTTGAGCCTTCATTCTCCTGCCTGTGTCTGTGAGCCCACAGATGCAAAAGCCTCTTTACAGCAGGGATAGGAAACACTGGCAATTCCAGGTGTAAAGGGAGGGTCCTGACAGTGGGGATGTGGTGGCTCAGAGGGTTTTGGCCTTGTGATGCTTCCATGGGATGTGCTGCTCTGTGCTGTGGGGGGATGTTCCTGCTGTGGGCTGGACACTGGGATTTGGAGCAGCTCTGGAGGTGGCTTTAGCTGCTAGAATGGGTGGGTTTCTCTGCAGCCTTGCAGGGCAGGCTGTGAGCCCGAGCCCCTCAGAGCCTGTGGGCTGTGCTGGGCTCAGCCCCAGCCTGTGACAGGCACAGCAGCTCCCAGGCTGACCCTGCTGCTGTGTCCTGTGTCCTGTGTCCTGTCCCCTGTCCCCTGTCCCTGTCCCTATGCCCTGTCTCCTGTCCCCTGTGTCCCCTGTGCCCTGTGTCCCCTGTGTCCCCTGTGCCCTGTCCCCTGTGTCCCCTGTGTCCCCTGTGTCCCCTGTGCCCTGTGCCCTGTGTCCCCTGTGTCCCCTGTGTCCCCTGTCCCCTGTGTCCCCTGTGTCCTGCAGGGCCAGCTGGAGCTGCTGCGCCTGCTCTTCACAGAAGCTCTGTATGACGAGTGTCTCAGCAGGGTGAGTGCATCTGCCTGCCAGGCAGCCCAGGAGCATTGGCCTCCCCTGGGGCTCTGCTCCTTCCCTGCTGCCCCCAAAGCTGCCTGTGGCACTGCAGAGCAGTGCAGGGCTCAGCTCCTCTCTGCTCTCCTCCTGCAGTGGTTCACTCCAGAAGGCTTTCGCTCCCTCTTTGCCCTGGTGGGGACCAATGGCCAGGGCATAGGAACCAGGTAATGGGGCCTGGGGGTGCTCCCTGCAGGGCTCTGCAGGTGTGCAGTGTGCATGGCTGCATCCAGAGATGGGCAGGGGGAGGCAGGCTTCAGAACTTCACCCTGGCTGTGTCCAACCTTTCACATCCTCTGCCACACCTTGGCTGCTCTAAGCCACCTTGGATCCCTTCTGGGAGGTCCCACCATGTGCTGGCAGCACTGTGGGACTGTGACAGTGTCCCTGTGCTCACAGCTCTGTGACAGTCCCTGCTGTGACAGCACTGTGACAGTGCCCTGTCCCCCCAGCTCCCTCAGCCAGTGGGTGCATGCCTGTGATGCTCTGGAGCTGCCCCTGCTGCAGAGGGAGGAGCTGGATGCCTTCATTGACCAGCTCTACAAGGACATTGAGAAGGGTGAGGCTCTGGGGGTGCAGGGGCAGGACAGGGAGTGGATGCTGGGCACAAGGATCCTTGTCCTCCATCCTGTCCCAGGGGGAGGGAAAGGCTCTTGGGAAGCCACCCTGGAGCAGCCAGCCCCAGAGCAGTGCTGTGGGTGTTGTGTGTTCATGGACATTCCTTGGTGCTTGAGCTGCAAGAGCTGGGATGGAGCCTGCAGAGCTCTGAGGCCTCTCTCTGTGCTGCAGAGTCAGGAGAGTTCCTGAACTGCGAGGGATCAGGGCTGTACGTGCTGCAGAGCTGCTGTGAGTACCACAGGGACTGGGGCAGGGCTGAGGGAAATGTCCTGTGCCAGGCTGGCTCACTCCCTCCTCCAGGGAAAGGGCTCTGTGCTGGCCATCTGTGGGATGGGATAATGGGATGGGATAATGGGATGGGATAATGGGATGGGATGGGATAATGGGATGGGATAATGGGATGGGATGGGATGGGATAATGGGATGGGATGATGGGATGGGATAATGGGATGGGATAATGGGATGGGATAATGGGATGGGATAATGGGATGGGATGGGATAATGGGATGGGATGATGGGATGGGATAATGGGATGGGATGGGATAATGGGATGGGATGGGATGGGATGGGATGATAGGATGGGATGGGATGGTACTCCTCTCTCACTGTCCCCTGGCACCCTGCCCACCTGTGGGATGGCCAGTCCTGCCTTGCATGCCTGTGGTGTGGTTGTGATGTGGTTCCAGGAGCCACTTAAGCATTTAGCAGAGATTGTATTGCCTGTAGGTAACCACAGCTGCATCCCCAATGCTGAGACATCCTTCCCAGAAAACAACTTCCTCCTGCATCTCACTGCTCTGGAGGACATTGAAGCAGGAGAGGTGAGACAGCAGGCCCTGGGTGGGCCTGAGGTGCCACCACACCTTGGCATCATCCCTGTGCCCTGCATCCTCCAGGGACCCCAGCCCCAAACCCTCCTGTGCCCTGCATCCTCCAGGGACCCCAGCCCCAAACCCTCCTGTGCCCTGCATCCTCCAGGGACCCCAGCCCCAAACCCTCCTGTGCCCTGCATCCTCCAGGGACCCCAGCCCCAAACCCTCCTGTGCCCTGCATCATCCTGCCAGAGGAGCTCAGTGCCCATCCCATGCAGGGGCTGCCAGACCCTGTGTTTCTGCCTGATTCTGAGGGGGATGGGACAAATGCTGCTGCTCTGGGGCCATGGGGAGCAGTTGTGAGCCCGAGGCATTTCTGTGTGCACAGGAGATCTGCATCAGTTACTTGGATTGCTGCCAGAGGGAGCGGAGCAGACACAGCCGCAACAAGATACTCAGGTGGGGGCTCCTGGGGTACCTGGGGCAGCTGCCAGCCCCTGGCACCCCAGACAGTCCAGCAGGGGCTGGGTGTGCCCTGGGGTGTGGCTGTGCACGGGCTGCTGTGACCTTCAGTGGGCTGGTGTGTGCAGCACATGCTGCTCCTGGTGCTGTGAGCTCCTTGTAACGTCTTATAGCCTTGGGGACCGAGGATTTGGGATCCTGCTCTCTCTTTCATTCTCTGTCCTTCAAGGGTGGAGGTGAGGTTCCTGCTGGGGGATCCTCCCTGTCCCATCACCCCCTCTCCACCCAGGGTACCTGTACCCACCTGAGCCAGCAGGATGGAACCCCCAAACTCCTCTGGCTCTCACACATTGAGCCCCTTCCTGGCTGTTCTGTTCCCCTGCCCTGCCCAGCAGCAGCGTGGGATTGTCCCTGTCCCAACAGCCTCCCCTGTGTCCCACCTGCAGGGAGAACTACTTGTTTACCTGCTCGTGCCCCAAGTGCCTGGCACAGGCCGACGAGGCCGACGTGACGTCGGACGAAGAGGAGGAGGGCGAGGGGGAGACGGACGATGCAGAGCTGGAGGATGAGATGACTGATGTGTGATCCTGGCCTGGGCAGGAGGGGAGGGGAGGGGAGGGCCTGGAGGGTCCTCCAAGAGGCAGCAGCTTTAATATAGAACAGGGTTGTGTTGTGGGGTTGGGTGGGTGCCCTGCTCCCACCTGTCCGTGCTGTCCCTGTGTGTGTGTGTGTGTGAGGCTGTCCCTGTGTGTGTGTGTGTGTGTGTGTGTGTGTCAGGCTGTCTCTGTGTGTGTGTGTGTGTGTGTCAGGCTGTCCCTGTGTGTGTGTGTGTGTGTGTGAGGCTGTCCCTGTGTGTGTGTGCGTGTGTGTGTGTGTGTGTGTCAGGCTGTCCCTGTGTGTGTGTGTGTGTGTGTGTGTGTGTCAGGCTGTCCCTGTGTGTGTGTGTGTGTGTGTGTGTGTGTCAGGCTGTCCCTGTGTGTGTGTGTGTGTCTGTGTGTGTCAGGCTGTCCCTGTCTGTGTCTGTGTCTGTGTCTGTGTGTCAGGCTGTCCCTGTGTGTGTGTGTGTGTGTGAGGCTGTCCCTGTGTGTGTGTGTGTCTGTATGTGTCTGTGTGTGTGTCAGGCTGTCCCTCCACCACATCCCAGTTCCCTGCAGGGCTGGCTGGTGCTTGCAGGGGAGGCTGGAGGAGAGTGAGACCCAGCCAGCCCCTGGGACACCACTGTGAGGTCACTCTGCTGTGTCTGTGCAGGTGCTGTCCTTCCCAGCTGCAGGGACAAGGGCAGTGTGTGTGTATGTGTCTGTATGTGTGTATGTGTCTGTATGTGTGTGTGTGTCTGTATGTGTCTGTGTGTCTGTATGTGTGTGTCTCTGTGTGTCTGTCTGTGTGTCTGTCTGTGTGTCTGTGCACAAGGGTACTCTTTAATGTCTATATTAGCACTATCTACACACTCTGGAGCCAGGGCCCTTCCATATCCTCCATTCCATGCCTTGCCCAGCCCTGAGGGGCAGCAGGACCTTGCAGGAGGGTGGCCCAGAGCTGGAGTCCAGCAGGGAGAGCAGAGCTGACCCTGCAGAGCCTTCCCAGCCCAGCCCATCTTCCCATGACACAGAGCCCTGGGCAGTGACTGCAGGACTGTTTGGGGATGGAGAAGGGCCAGGAGCTGACATGAACTGTGGTGTGATCCCACATCCAGAAGAGATTTTGGGTTTGGCAGGAAGGGAGTTGTCCCTCCCTCCCTCCCTCCCTCCCTCCCTCCCTCCTGCCAGCTGTGGGATGAGGATGTGCCCATGCAGGGGATGCAGTGTGTGCTGGCTGCTTCCCTGCTCCCAGTGCTGCCACATGGAGATGTGCCAGTGCACCCTGGCCCCTGGATGTCCCCTTGTCATCCATCCCATGGTGCCACCCTCGAGGTGTCCCTGTGTGCAGACCATGTGGCTCAGGGACAGCATGGCTCTGTGACAGGCAGCAGGGCAGGGCTGTTTCCTTCCCCCATGGATTTTGGGAGTGTGTTCCTGCTGCCATGTCCGTGGCAGCTGGACTGTGGGCCCCAGGGTGGCACAGCTGTGACACTGCCATCACTGCCAGCCCTTCCTCCTGCTGCTTGTCCCAGCCATCCCAGGGCCACATCCCCTTCAGTGTTCCTAATAAACTGAGACTGGTGACAGCTGGGCAGCTGTGCTGTGTGTTGGTGGGGGAAAGCAGAGAGAGCTGTGAGCCAGGGGCTGCTCCTGTGGGGACATGGGCTGGGGGTGGGGAACAGACTCCTGTGCCAGTGTGGGCTCTGCATTTGTGACCAGCCCACCCTTGGGGACAGGTCCTGTGAGGCTCTGACTGAGCCCTGCCCCAGCTGCAGCAGCCACTTGGGGAATTCTACTAGGAAAAAATTTGGGGATAGGATTTATCCCTTCATCTGCTGAGTGCTGGAAAAAAAAGAGAAACTTCCTTTCTCTAAAACTTACTCAGACTTCATTAGCTCAGACAAAAATATACAGACATCACACGAGCCCTGCTGGTACAGAGCAAGCCTGTATGGCTCTCCCCCCCTCCCTGCCAGTCCTGCATCCCTCCAAACCAGCAGCACAAGGTGAAATGGGGAGTGCTGGCCTGCTCTGGCCTCCCACACAGTCCCAGCTCCGTGCCAGGTTCCCCTGGCATTGGTGTCACACACCAGTGCCAGCAGAAAGATCTCCTGTGGCCAAGTCCAGCAGGATCTCTGGGGTGTGTTGGATCCTCTCCTCAGAGCTGGTCCTTAGGGCAGCTGCTGGCACCCAGCAGGAACCACTGACCCACCACAGCCTCGGCTGCTACCAGAAGGTCCAGGGGGGCTGCTGCATCTCGTAGGTGGGAATGCTGGTGACATTGACAGGAATGGAGATGACGGCCCAGGGGAGCCCGTGCTGCTCCAGGGAGCGCCTGATCATGTACCTGCAGGGAGGGAGGGGGTGGCTGCTCCCAGGCTGGGACAGCAGAGCCACGCCCACGCAGACCACACCCCAGACCACACCCACACAGACCACACCCACACAGATCATACCCAAACCACACCCCCAAAGACCACACCCCCACAGACCACACCCAGACCACACCCACACAGACCACACCCCCACAGACCACACACAGACCACACCCACACAGATCACACCCAAACCACACCCCCACAGACCACACCCCCAGACCACACGCCACACCCCACAGACCATACCCACAGACCACACCCACAGACCACACCCAGACCACACCCACACAGATCACACCCCCACAGACCACACCCCCACAGACCACACCCATGCAAACCACACCCCCACAGACCACACCCCCACAGACCACACCCATGCAAACCACACCCCCACAAGCCCCGCCCTTTCCCCAGACTGAGTCCACGCCGAGCACCGTCCCCCCGCTGCCCCTCGGGCGTGGCTGGCAGCTGTGGCAGCCTGGGCTGCCCCGGGCACGCACCCGTCCCTGCCCAGCAGGAAGAGGGCGGGGATGTCGGCCGTGCGCCGGGAGCTGTCCTGGACCATCTCGATGTAGAAGCTGTCGTTGTCGTAGGCGTTGTCGGCGATGATCACGGCCCGCCCGCCGTGCTCCTGGATCACCCGCGTCTTGGACAGGAAGGAGCAGCCCCTGGGCACAGACACCCCTCTCACCACCCCCTTATGGCCACACGTGCCACAGCTTGCCTGGAGACACCCAACCAGGGATTGTCTCCCTGATTCCACAGCTCCTCCAAACCCTGCTCCTCTCTGTCTCTATTTCAGGCACAAACCACCCACACGCCGAAAAACACAGGAAAGAAAATCTTGGAATGGTTTGGGTTGGAAGAGAAGTTAGAGCTCATCCAGTTCCAGCCCTGCCATGGGCAGGGACCCTGCACTATCCCAGGGTGCTCCAAGCCCCAGTGTCCAACCTGGCCTTGGACACCTCCAGGGGTTTGAGGCATCCAGAATTTCTTAGGGCAGCCCGTGCCAGGGCCTCACCACTGCCACAAAGAAGAGTTCTTTCCCACTGTCTAGTCTAAACCTACTCTCTTTCAACCTGAACCCAGACAGGGTTTTTCCTACCTTACCACAGGCTAGAAAATACAAGATGAAATTCTCCAGGGTAGGAACACCTAAACTTTCCTGGTTTATCTGTGTGGGGAAAGCCACAGGAAGAATCTGGAGGTGATGGCCAGAGCTCCCCTCCCGGCCAGCAGGGTCCCCCAGCACGATGGCAGACCTACCCCCTCTCCACCAAGGCGATCTGGTCCTGGATGAAGACCCCATTGCTCAGCTCCCCACAGGCCTCCGGGGGATCGGCCGGCACCAGGTGGATCTGCTCGTACCTTGTGTTCTCGAGGAGACAGGCAGGGGTGAGCCAGGGGGATGGAGCTGCTCCCCTCCCCTGCACCCCACACCCTGCTCAGCCCCCTGGGGGCTGCTCTGGGGCAGATCTGGGGCTCCCAGGTACAGAGGGGCCCATCCCCACCTCTGGAATCCTGCCGAGGCAAGGATGCTTGTGGAAGAGCAATGAGCTCCGTTTTAACCAAAGCTCCAAATCACTGAGTGCCACCAAGGAGCAGTATTGGGGTGGAGGGACCCAAATGACAAATTCAGTTTTTAGCACTTACAAACACGCCACCGAAATCCTTGGCTGGGGTGGCAGTGAAGATGTAGCGGATGTCTCCAGGACTCAGCACTTGGAAATACAAATACTCATGGATGCGTAAACCTGGGGGGGAAAGGACAGAGATGAGAGGCACGGGAAGCTAAAATCCCTGAAAAAACGGGAAAAGTCTCGGTTATCACTCCAGGGATACACCGGGAGGGGAAATACACCGGGATAGACACGGGAGGGGAAATACACCGGGATAGAGACACGGGAGATGAACCTCAATGAGGCCGGGAGCAGAAACACACCGGGATCAGGGTGCGCCAGCGGGGAGGCGGCCGGGCCGGGATGTTCGCGGTGTGTGCGGGTCCGGCCGCTGTCCCCGCTCCGTCCCGCCCTCTGTCCCTCTGTCCCTCTGTCCCTCGGTCCCTCTGTCCCTCTGTCCCTCTGTGCCCCGTCCCTCACTCACCGCGGGCCGGGCAGCAGCAGCCGCAGAGCCAGAGCCAGAGCCAGAGCAGCATGGCTGCGCCGCGCCCCGCCCCCCGGCGCGACCCGCGCTCCCCATTGGCGCATCCCCTCACCGCGCTCCTTTCTATTGGTCGGTGCCGCCATCAATCACGGCGCGGGCAGCTCGCTGTCACCTCTCTGTCCGCTGCCAAATCCTGGTCCAATACATTTCCGCACTCTGTGCGCCCGCTTCCCTCCCTGCCAAATTGTGCTCCACCTCGGCCCGCCCCGGGAAGGTTCTGGGCGTGCGCGGTGCATTGTGGGGGTGCCGGCACCGAGCAGCCGCCGCGATGATGGTGAGTGACCCCCGCGCCCGCCGCCATCCGCCTCCATCCGCCGCCATCCCCGCGCCCCGCCGCCCTGCCCGGGCCCAGGGCCCCGCCGCCCGCCAGGGACCGCGTGTGGCGCGGTGGCGGCGGCCTGGGCCGCGGGGATGGAGCCGGCACAGCGCGCAGGCCTGGCGGGGTCCGGGCTGTGGGGGCCGCGCCCCGCCGGGCCGGGACGGAAGGGAACGGAGCGGGCAGCACAATGCGCCATCCGCGGTGCTGGGATGGGAACGGGCAGCACAATGCGCCATCCGCGGTGCTGGGATGGGAACGGGCAGCACAATGCTCCATCCGCGGTGCTGGGAGGGAACCGGCAGCTCCGAGCTCCAAGGGAAGGGAGCGGCTGCTCCGAGCTCCAAGGGAAGGGAGCGGCTGCTCCGAGCTCCATCCCGCAGCCGCTGGAAGGGAAGGGAGCGGCAGCTCCGAGCTCCAAGGGAGGGGAACGGCAGCTCCGAGCTCCAAGGGAGGGGAGCGGCAGCTCCGAGCTCCAAGGGAGGGGAGCGGCAGCTCCGGGCTCCAAGGGAAAGGAGCGGCAGCTCCGAGCTCCAAGGGAGGGGAGCGGGCAGCTCCGAGCTCCAAGGGAGGGGAGCGGCAGCTCCGAGCTCCAAGGGAGGGGAGCGGCAGCTCCGAGCTCCAAGGGAGGGGAACAGGCAGCTCCGGGCTCCGTCCCGCAGCCGCTGGAAGGGAGGGGAGCGGCAGCTCCGAGCTCCAAGGGAGGGGAGCGGCAGCTCCGGGCTCCATCCCGCAGCCGCTGGAAGGGAAGGGAGCGGCAGCTCCGAGCTCCATCCCGCTGCCCTACGGCCTCTCCTGCCCCTCCGTTCCCGGCTCCGAGCCCCGCCGTGATGCCGGAGGTGGTTGTGTCTCCACCCCGGGGATAAAGGGTTCGTTTTCCCTTGGGATTCCTGCTCTGCTGTGTGTGCACGAAAGCTGTCCCTTTCCTTCCACAGAATCGTGCCAGGTTTTAGGGGTCCCGCATAGCCAGGTCGCTGAGTTCCTCCCAGGCAGGGGCACCTGGAGCAGGTGACATGGGAAGGTGTCCGGGTTTGGGATGTCCCCAGGGGGACACTCAGGCCCTCCCTGTCCCAAGGCTCTGTCACCCTCCAGGCAATGAGGTTCTTCCTCATGTTGAGGTGGAATTTCCTGTGTTTTAATTTATGTGCTGTTGCTGGGCACCACCAGAAGGAGTGTGGCAGCAATCTCTTGGCCTCACCTCGAATGGATTGGTTTGTATGGATTGATGGGATTGCCTCTCAGCCTGACAGGCCCAGCTCCCGCAGGCTCCTCCTACAAGAGATGCTCCAAACCCCAGAGATGTTCTTTGTGCCCGTCACTGAGCCCTCTCCAGTAGCTCCTGTTCTTGTACTGTGACCCCTCAGTGTGACAAGCACAGTTTAATTCTGCTCTGTGCCTGCTGGCAGCTGTTCCAAACCAGTGCATCCCAAATTTTGGCTATGGTTGGGCTTTGCCTGTGAAATGATTGCAGCACTCTGGGAATGGTTTGGGCTGGAAGGGACCTTAAATCCCACCCAGTCCCACCCTGTCATGGGCAGGGACACCTTCCACTGTCCCAGGCTGCTCCAAGCCCCATCCAGCCTGGCATGGGGCAGCCACAGCTGCTCTGGTGCTTCCCCCACCCAGGTTTGGTTTCTCAGTGTGTCTGTAATTCCTGCATGTTCTGTCTCCGGGCCAGCATCAGATCAGAGCTTCAGTGGGCAGAAGAAGCCCTGTTATTTCTGAGACAGTGGCTGTGTGGTGTGGTGGGAGCAGCTGGGTTGTGTGGAGCAGAGGTGTTGAAGTCAGTGAGTCAGGGGTCTCTGAATTCTTCAGAGAAATCCGAGTGCAGGCGTTGAACAGGTGTTAGTTCTGATGCTTTTAGTAAGTAAAGGGTCTCAAATGCCAGAGTAGCAGTGAGTGTTCTGGTGAAGGCTGAAACACACTGATATCTGCAGTGGAGGCTCCAGGCCCACAGCTGTAGACAGGATTTAGACATAATAGAGTTATGGTAAGAATATTGCTGACATTTCTTAGATAGAACACAACAGAGTGTATGTGCAGTGTTACACATAACCTGCTGTGCTAAGAAACTGGGATTCTAGTAGGTTAAGGAGTGGTGGTCTGAGTTTGTGTCTTAGCTTGTTGGAAAAATCCTGTCTAACAGTGTGGATTGGGAGAGTTGGTGCTTTTGGCCATTGTGCCTTCTAGCCACGTGCTCATTGCTGCTGCTTTTGCCATTGCTTTTGCTGTTGCCTGTTGAGACTGATGTGCTTTGTAATAAATAACCTTTTTAACTGTTAGCTGCTTTGCTTGTTTTAAGATAACCCAGCAAAGTGAGAGCCAGGAGCTCCGAGCAGGAGCCTGTAGAGCACCCGGGGGTCAGAAAGAACCCCCCCAGGAATCCCAACAAATGCCTGTTTTGGGTCAGCCCTTGCACGGTGGTGTCTGTGGAGCTGTGTGAGGGGGGTGACATTTGCTGTGCTCCTCCTGCAGCCAACTCCAGTTATCCTGCTGAAGGAGGGCACGGACACCTCGCAGGGCGTCCCGCAGCTGGTCAGCAACATCAACGCCTGCCAGGTGATCGCCGAGGCCGTGCGCACCACGCTGGGCCCGCGCGGCATGGACAAGCTGATCGTGGATGAGCGGGGTGAGGGGTGAGGGGCATGGGGTGAGGGGATGGGGTGAGGGGGTCATGGGGCACCACGCTGGGCCCGCGCGGCATGGACAAGCTGATCGTGGATGAGCGGGGTGAGGGGGGTCATGGGGTGAGGGGATGGGGTGAGGGGGGTCATGGGGTGAGGGGTGATGGGTGATGGGGATAATGGGTGATGGGGGTAAGGGGTGATGGGGGTAAGGGGTGATGGGGATAATGGGTGATGGGGATAATGGGTGATGGGGGTAAGGGGTGATGGGGATAATGGGTGATGGGCTAATGGGTGATGGGGGTAATGGGTGATTTTTGTTTTGGAGTGTGATTTACAGACGAGCTGGGCCCTCATTCAGAAAACACTTGTAAGAAGTCACCAAACAAATGATTCGTTATTTATTTTACTGAAGGGTGGAGTGAAAAGGCTCAGTATTGTCTTCCTGTAGTTTTTGCAAATAGCAACTGTAATAAAATCCTTGATCAAAAGGATAATTTGACTTAAATTTATCTAATAACTAATATGATTCTTAGGATTTTTTTTCATGAGAGTCTCAGACTAGAAAATGGTTTTATCTGTCTGGGGAGGCTGTTGAGAAGAGGGAAATTCATTTCAAACCTTAGTTGGTGTGGAAAGTTTTTCTGCTCTCACATGGACTTCACTGGATCTGCTCCACAAATGGGCTGACAAGACTCAGTTGTGGTGGAGCAGAGGAAGCTGCTGAGGTCTCTGAGACCCCCCAGAGACAGGGCTTTGTCTCTGGTGCTGTAAAGCTGCCTTGAACTTCCTCTTCTCCATGGACCCCAGGCAAAACCACCATCTCCAACGATGGGGCCACCATCCTGAAGCTGCTGGACGTTGTCCACCCTGCTGCCAAGACCCTGGTGGACATTGCCAAGTCCCAGGATGCAGAGGTGAGGGAGGGGAGCCTGGCAGTGCCAGGGGAACTGCTGGGGATTGCTCTTGGAGTGCTGGGAGTTGCTGTGCCTGCTTTGCAGCCAGGCTGGGAGAGCTGGGAATGCTCCCTGGGGAAGGGAGGGCTCCAGGGAGAGCTCAGAGAGAGCTCCAGGAGAGCTGGAATTGGGGACAAGGCCTGGAGGGACAGGACACAGGGAATGGCTCCACTGGGAAAGGGGAGATGGGGCTGGGATCTTGGGAAGGAATTCCTGCCTGGGCTGGGATTCCCAGATTTGCTGGGGCTGCCCCTGGATCCCTGGCAGTGCCCAAGGCCAGGCTGGACCCCCTGGCACAGTGGGAGTGTCCCTGCCCAGGGATGAGGGTGGCACTGGATGAGCTTTAAAGTCCCTTCCCATGCAGACAGCTCTGAATCACTGGGGAATTCAGCCACAAATCTGAGAGAAATCCCTGAGCTCAGGTTTCCCTGGCAGCTCTGCAGTGTGGGGTGACACGGTGTGGGGTGACACGGTGTGGGGTGACACGGTGTGGGGTGACACGGTGTGGGGTGACACAGTGTGGGGTGACACAGTGTGGGGTGACACGGTGTGGGGTGACACGGTGTGGGGTGACAGGGTGTGGGGTGACACGGTGTGGGGTAACACAGTGTGGGGTGACACAGTGTGGGGTGACACAGTGTGGGGTGACACGGTGTGGGGTGACACGGTGTGGGGTGACAGTGTGGGGTAACACAGTGTGGGGTGACACGGTGTGGGGTGACAGGGTGTGGGGTGACACGGTGTCGGGTGACACAGTGTGGGGTGACACAGTGTGGGGTGACAGGGTGTGGGGTGACACGGTGTGGGGTAACACAGTGTGGGGTGACACGGTGTGGGGTGACATGGTGTGGGGTGACACGGTGTGGGGTGACACGGTGTGGGGTGACACGGTGTGGGGTGACAGGGTGTGGGGTGACACGGTGTGGGGTGACACAGTGTGGGGTGACACGGTGTGGGGTGACATGGTGTGGGGTGACACGGTGTGGGGTGACACGGTGCGGGGTGACACAGTGGGATTGGCACTGCATGGGGGTGACCCAGTGTCCCCTGTCCCTCAGGTGGGTGATGGCACCACGTCTGTGACCCTGCTGGCTGCTGAGTTCCTGAAGCAGGTGAAGCCCTACGTGGAGGAGGGGCTGCATCCCCAGATCATCATCCGTGCCTTCCGCACGGCCACGCAGCTGGTGAGGCAGGGGACAGCTGGGGGAGGGGACAGGGACAGCTGGGGGACAGCACAGGGACAGCTGGGGGACAGGAACAGCTGTGTGCCGGCCACAGGGACAGGTACAGGGCACAGCTGTGGGACAGGGACAGCTGGGGGACAGGAACAGCTGGGGGACAGGGCACAGCTGTGTGCCAGCCACAGGGACAGGGACAGGGCACAGCTGTGGGACAGGGACAGCTGGGGGACAGGAACAGCTGTGTGCCGGCCACAGGGACAGGGCACAGGCAGTGGGTGTGGGCATGGGCAGTGCCTCTCCTGCTCCCAGTCTGTACCTGTGCCACTTCCCTTGGGGATTTTCCCAAGGAAGAAGCAATAAATGGGAAAACTCATTTCCCATTCTCCTGTTCTCTGCTGCTTCACCGCAAGCCTTGTGTCTCCTGCAGCTTGTTGGTTCCATTGAGGTGGTGTTTGGAGCCCTTTGGGTGCCAGGATTTCTGCTGAAAACAAACAGGAAAGCAGCTCTGGGCCTCCTCCCACTCCTCATATATTGGTGTATTCCTTGGAATTGCTGTGCTGGCAGGGGTGGAATAATTTAAACACTTCAGTGACGTTGAAGCAGAGAACAAAATATAAAATACAGAGAGAGGCTGGAGATCTCACCAGCTCAGGAGCATAAATCATTCATTAATCCAGCTGTTGCCTTTTTGCCAGGCTGTGAACAAGATCAAGGACATTGCTGTCTCTGTGAAGAAGGAGGATAAAGAGTAAGTTTCCCTGGGGTGACCTGCTGGTGTTCTGGGCTCCACCTGGCTGCTCTGAGGCTGCTCCTGAGTTCTGTGTGAGGTGGGAGCTGCAGCTGCAGCCCCCACTGGGTGCTTCCCAGCTTCCCTGGGATTCCCTGCTCCTCCAGGGGCAGTGCTGTGCTCTGCCATGGCTGCAGGGGAGATGGAGGGCAGTGACTCCCAGTGCTCAGGGAGGAAGCTGGGCACCAAAATAAGTGGCCTGGTTTCTTTTGTTTGGAGTCCTTGCTGCAGTCAGTGGCACTGTTAAATCTCAGCATTCCCTGAGGATCAGATCTCTTTAGCTGTCATGCACCAAGGCAGATGCTCATAGCAGTGATCCCTTCAGCTGAGGTGACAATACTGGAGTTCCTTTTCTCCCTGGATGTTTTTTCTCCAACTCTTGTCTAGTTGCCCTTGCTGATACCTGCAGTTAATCTGAAGTATTTCAACTGCATCAGCATTTTGAATGGTTTGTCCTAACCAAGTGCTAAATTAATGCTGGAAAAAACTCCAAATGTAGTGCTGTGATGGGAAATCAAGTGGATCCACATCTCCTTGGTGTGTCTGTGTCACCCACCCTGCTGCACATTTATTACCTGAGTTAGTGCTTCAGGGACTGTGCTGCCTTTGTGGGGGTTTCACAACATCTTCCTGTTTGGGATGAAGGAAAGAACCTGCTCTGTGTCTGATTTTGGGTGCATAAAAGCTGATCAGCCTCATCAGTGCTGGGCTGATGCTCGAGCTCTGAAAAGGAGCCTGGGATTTGTCAGTCTGGGATTTGTGCCTTGTTCTCCCCACTGACAGGAGGGAGCTGAGCTTTGCCTCTGTCAGAGAGGAGTTTGGGCCCCTCATGACAAGACAGACTTAGGGGGGCTGGAGAATCCCTGAGGGAAATGGGAAGGGAATGGAGAATCCCTGAGGGAAATGGGAAGGGACTGGAGAATCCCTGAGGGAAATGGGAAGGGAATGGAGAATTCCTGAGGGAAATGGGAAGGGAATGGAGAATCCCTGAGGAACTGGGAAGGGACTGGAGAATCCCTGAGGGAAATGGGAAGGGAATGGAGAATTCCTGAGGGAAATGGGAAGGGAATGGAGAATCCCTGAGGGAAATGGGAAGGGAATGGAGAATCCCTGAGGAGCTGGGAAGGGACTGGAGAATCCCTGAGGGAAATGGGAAGGGAATGGAGAATTCCTGAGGGAAATGGGAAGGGAATGGAGAATCCCTGAGGGAAATGGGAAGGGAATGGAGAATCCCTGAGGAGCTGGGAAGGGGCTCAGCTGGAGCAAAGGAGGCTCAGGGACCTTGTGGCTCTGCACAGCTCCCTGCCAGGAGGGGACACTGGGGGATTTGGGAACAGGGACAGGAGGGTGGAAGTTCCTTCCTGGGAAGGGTGGTAGAGTATGGGAAGTGCCCAGGGCAGGGGTGAGTCCCCATCCCTGAAGTGTTCACATCCCTGGGGACATGGGCCAGTGCTGGGCTGAATGATCTTAAAGGTATTTTGCAGTATAATTCTGTGATTAACAAAGCCTCCTGCAGTGTTTGGGGCTTGGGAAAGGGTCTGGCAGGTGACCAAACCTTTGTTTTTCCTTTCCTGCAGTGAGCAGAGGAGACTCCTGGAAAAGTGTGCAGCCACAGCCCTGAGCTCCAAGCTCATCTCCCAGAGCAAGGACTTCTTCTCCAAGATGGTTGTGGATGCTGTGATGATGTTGGATGACTTGTTACAGCTCAAGATGATTGGGATAAAGAAGGTGCAAGGAGGAGCTTTGGAAGTGAGTGTGCAGCTTTCCTGAAGGGATGGGGACAGGGATCCCAGCTCTGGTGCTGGCTGGGCTGTAGCAGAACTGCAGCCTGGCTTGACAGTGCCTCTTGGGGAATTCCCAAAGTAGAACAAAGCTGTTGGTGTGAGGAAGAAGCTTGGCAGATAGGGCTGGGTTTCTTTTCCATAGGCAGAGTTTCTGATGTTTGAGCTAAATGTACTCTTCACCTCACTGCAGCAAAAGTTGTTACTGAAAAAATTCCATTTCTCTCTCTGCAAGTAAGTTGTGTTTGTGTTTTTGTGGGAAGTGTTTGTTATTTCTGGAATCCAAAAGTCCTGGTTGTGTGTAGGATTACTGGGTTGGGAAAAGAGCAAGGGAAAGCTCATGAAGCTGATGGCAGGGCAGGTGGATGTGTGGTTTGTGCCACAGTGCTGGAAAAGCTGTTGTGTCTGGGAGTGCAGCTGGATGTGTGGCAGGGGATTGTTCCTGGCTGTGGGATGGTCCCTGTGGAGAGGGAAGTGCAGATCCTGGTTTCTTCACCCAGGAAATCAAGGAGCTCGTGCCAGGGATGGGGTTGGGCAGGGCTGTCCTGCTGCAGAAACTCTGGGAGGTGCTGCTGGAACTTGGAGAGACAAACTAGAACAAAAACCAGCCCCCAGTGGGGCTTGGGATGAGAAATATCCAGAAGTTCAAAGGGGAGGAATGGGAAGGAGAGCAGGGAGAGAACTGATTGCTCCATCCTTTGATCTTCAGGTTGTGTGAGGAGCTTTTGGCTGCTGAGTTCTGGGGGACAGAGGGGAAGCTGCTTTTATGAGCTGAAAGAAATCCTTGCTGCTTATTTCCTCTAGAAGTGGGTTAATGAAAGGAGACAGTGCTGGGAGGGCTCGTGAAGGAGGCTCTGGAATCAGGAGTGTCCTGTGGGAGCTGGTACTAACCCTGTGCAGGAAAGCTCAGGGGCTGAGCCTGAGGCACTTCCCTGTCTTGCAGGACTCACAGCTGGTGGCTGGAGTTGCCTTTAAGAAAACCTTCTCCTATGCTGGGTTTGAGATGCAGCCCAAAAAGTACCAGTCCCCCAAAATTGCCCTGCTCAACGTGGAGCTGGAGCTGAAAGCTGAGAAGGACAATGCTGAGGTCAGAGTGAACACAGTGGAGGTGAGAGACAGGGGAGCCTGGGCTGCTTCATCCCTGACACACCTGGGGCAGGTGAGGGGGAGATGGGAGGGCTGGAGCCAGGCTGGGAGAGCTGGGAATGTTCCCTGGAGAAGGGAAAATTCCAGGGGATGCTCAGAGTCCCTGCAGGGGCTCCAGGAGAGCTGGAATTGGGGACAAGGACACAGGGAATGGCTCCACTGGGAAAGGGGAGATGGGGCTGGGATCTTGGGAAGGAATTCCTGGCTGAGCTGGGATTCCCAGATTTGTTGGGGCTGCCCCTGGATCCCTGGTTGTCTCCAAGGTGAGGTTGGACAGGGCTTGGATCCCCCTGGGATGGTGGGAGGTGTCCCTGCACTGGGTGACCTTTAAAAGGTCCCTTCCCAGCCAAACCTTGCCATGTTAAAGGAGCTTCTGCCCATCCCTCACCTTTGGGAACAGCTGGTGGGTTGTGCTGCCCTGGGGGAGTGGGGGTGCAGCAGGCTGGGAGTCCCAGCAGGCTCAGGGCAGGTTTGGGAGCTGTCACTGTGCCCCAGCTGAGTTGTAGCAGCCCTTGGGGCAGTAGCAGAGAGCAGGGCTCCTCCTGGCTGGAGGGCTGGCAGAGCTCTGCCAGGGCCACCTGGGGCATCCTGTGACAGGAGCACGTGTCCCTCTCTGCTGCCAGGATTACCAGGCCATCGTGGATGCAGAGTGGAACATCCTGTATGACAAACTGGACAAAATCCACAAGTCAGGGGCCAAGGTGGTGCTGTCCAAGCTGCCCATTGGGGATGTGGCCACCCAGTACTTTGCAGACAGGGACATGTTCTGTGCTGGCCGTGTCCCAGAGGAGGATCTCAAGAGGACCATGATGGTGAGTGCCCTGGCTTGGGGAAAGCTTTGTGCTCAGTTCTGGCACCCAGGCTGGCCATTCCCACTGACCTCACTGCTCCTTCCAAGGGTTTGAAAGGACAAGGCTGTTCCTTGGTGGGATGAGCAGTCACACACTGCTAGCATGGTGTTTATATAAAAATCTGAGCAGTGCATCAGTAGAGGTTTATTTTCCTCAGTTCTTCCCTGTTCCAGTTTGGGTATTTTTTTTCCCCTGAGCTTTGTGTGTCTCCTGTACTCTGCAGCCTGTGTGTCAGCACCTTGAAGCTGCATTAACTCATTTTGCTGTCCAGGGTTGGCCTGGGTCCATAGAGAAGAGGGAGGGAGAGGGGTTTTCCTGAATCTGCAGGATAAGTTTGCACCATCTCAGAGCTGGTCTGTCCCTGAAGAGTGCAGCCTGCTGGGAGGGTGATGGGGACTGTCAGCACTGCTCATTCCATGTTTGCCTCCATTCCCTGCAGGCCTGTGGGGGATCCATCCAGACCAGTGTCAATGCCCTGTCAGATGATGTGCTGGGCCGCTGTGAGCTCTTTGAGGAGACCCAGATTGGGGGAGAGAGGTAAAAACACCAGCTGCAATCCTCTAGTGCTAGGCAGGCCTTCTCCTGGGGGGTGGAAAAGTTGGGCTCAAACCATTGGCAGGGTCACCCTCTCTCAAGCTGTTGAGATGAAAACAAGGTTGTTACAAAATGTGTATTGCAGCCAAAAGCTGCTTTTTGAGGCCGAGGGAAGGGGAGGTGCAAGATTTCATTGAGATTCTACCTCTTGTGAATGCTTTTAAAAATGCACATTTGTTCTGCAGTGCCTTGTAAAGAGCACAGTAGCATTTGTAATGGAAAACCATCACATTTTGGGGTTGATGGTGGCACTTGTGCGTGTCCTGCTGCTGGAGGAGCAGTCCTGCTGGAAGCAGCAGCAGCAGCAGGAGGATGGATGTTGGTGGCATTGCCTTGCCTGGCTGAGGCTGGGAGGGCTCAGGGCTGCAGGGTGTGGCTGCCCAGGCTCTCCATGCCCCCTCCCTGTGCAGGTACAACCTGTTGACGGGCTGCCCCCGGGCCAGGACGTGCACCATCATCCTGCGGGGCGGCGCCCAGCAGTTCCTGGAGGAGACGGAGCGCTCGCTGCACGACGCTGTCATGATCGTCAGGAGAGCCATCAAGGTCAGGCTGCCCCTCTGCTGGCCACTGCTGGCCACTCCTGCCTGGGCTCCCTGCAGGAAACACACCCTGCTGCTCTGGGGGAGTGCTGCCTCGGGGAGGAGTGGGCAGAAAAACTGCTTATTTTACAGGTAAAGCACTTGCCAGCACAGAAATGAGCAGTGCTAAACAGCAAAACCTCTTGCTGCTCTGATGAGAGGACAGATTCAGAAGAGTCCCTTCCATGGGTCACAGCCTGGCTCACTCAGGCTGTTTTTAGTTTCTTTTGGTGCTGGGAAGTGTCACAGTCCAGGCCAGGCTTGGTGGGCCACAGGTGTGAGCTCCCAGTGCTTCTCTGGGTTTTCAGTCCAGAGCAGGTTCTAACAATTCCTAGAAAAAGGGGAAAAAAACCAAAACAACTCACAGTCCAGGGAACTTCTTTGCCTCAGCTATCCTGAAAAACTGACCAAAAGCAAAGGAGAGCTCTCTCCTGCTGCCCACTGCAGACAGCACAGTCTGTGTGAGGAATGCAGGGGAGCAAGTGCAGTCTCTGATAGCAAACTCTGCACCTTTGCTCTCCCCTTGCACTCCTGGAACCAGCCTTAAACTGCAGAACTCAATGTCCAGCACCAACAGAACAGATGATTTGGGGATATACAAGCATCATAAAGTTACCCAAGACACATGGCTGTGTGCCTTGGCACACCCAGAGCTGCTGGAGCCTCCTCCAGGCTGGCCTGGGCTGAGGGCTGCTGCCTTCACTCCTGTGCAGCTCCTTGGCTGCTCAGCCTGGCTCTGGCAGCATTCCCAGCTGCTTTCCAGGCACTCCTGGGCTTTGCCTGCTCTTCTGTACAGCTGGACCTCATGCTTGCTCCATCCTCCACCCTCAGGGGAGCAATGTCCTGGCTGTGCTTCAGGACACTGATGGATGGCACCTGTGTGTCCATGCCCATAGAGCCACTGCCCCTGTGTGGTGCCCAGTCTGAGGGCATGGCAGTCCCCTGGCTCTGAGGGCACCAAGAGAAGTCCAAGACCTCTCTGGGTGTGTGTTTGGTCCTGGGTGATGCTGCCAAGCTCTGGGTGTGTCTGGGATACACAAAAATGTGTCACTGTAGGGATGGCTTCTGCTTAAGAGCAGCTCTGAGGCTGCATGTCCTGAGGGGCTGGGGAGAAGCACAGCAGGATTTTTGGAACTGTATCCCCAAGAGGGATGAGAAAATCGTTGGGATAACTTGGTGGGATAGCTCACCAGGAAAAGGGAGGATGTGCCCGCTAAGGGGTGTCTCTCCAGGAGGGATGGGGCAGTCTAAGCACAGCCCATTCAGGGCACATCTCTCCAGGAGGGATGGGGCAGTCTAAGCACAGCCCATTCAGGGGTGTCTCTCCAGGAGGGATGGGGCAGTCTAAGCACAGCCCATTCAGGGGTGTCTCTCCAGGAGGGATGGGGCAGTCTAAGCACAGCCCATTCAGGGCACATCTCTCCAGGAGGGATGGGGCAGTCTAAGCACAGCCCATTCAGGGGTGTCTCTCCAGGAGGGATGGGGCAGTCTAAGCACAGCCCATTCAGGGCACATCTCTCCAGGAGGGATGGGGCAGTCTAAGCACAGCCCATTCAGGGGTGTCTCTCCAGGAGGGATGGGGCAGTCTAAGCACAGCCCATTCAGGGGTGTCTCTCCAGGAGGGATGGGGCAGTCTAAGCACAGCCCATTCAGGGGTGTCTCTCCAGGAGGGATGGGGCAGTCTAAGCACAGCCCATTCAGGGGTGTCTCTCCAGGAGGGATGGGGCAGTCTAAGCACAGCCCATTCAGGGGTGTCTCTCCAGGAGGGATGGGGCAGTCTAAGCACAGCCCATTCAGGGCACATCTCTCCAGGAGGGATGGGGCAGTCTAAGCACAGCCCATTCAGGGCACATCTCTCCAGGAGGGATGGGGCAGTCTAAGCACAGCCCGTGGAGGGGCTGAGGCAGGGCAGGCTGAGGAGCCCCCAGCCCTGAGGGAGCCCTCCGTGCCCCCCTGTCCCACAGAACGACTCGGTGGTGGCGGGGGGCGGCGCCATCGAGATGGAGCTCTCCAGGTACCTGCGGGATTACTCGCGCAGCGTCCCGGGCAAGCAGCAGCTGCTGATCGGCGCCTACGCCAAGGCGCTGGAGATCATCCCGCGGCAGCTCTGCGACAACGCCGGCTTCGACGCCACCAACATCCTCAACAAGCTGCGCGCCAGGCACGCACAGGTACGCCTGCCGGGGAGCCCAGCTCGGCCTGAAGGCAGTTCTTTAATGTGCCACCATCCCCTCAGCCCCAGCGGGAGCCAGCGTGCCTCCACCCCAGGCTGCAAAACACCAGAGCGGGAGACTCGCGTTCTACTCAGCAGGAAGCAGCAGTGAGGTTTATTGTGTGAAAACAGCTCAGTTTTGTGATAGGAGAGAGAGAGAGAGAGAGATAAAGGAGTGAAGAAAAAGGCAAGAGAGAGAGAGGAAGGATGGGGTGTAGCTGCCAACAGACAGGACACATCCTCGTGGTTGTCTGACAATGGACGTGTCTGTTCAACCCACTGGGGAGAAAGAGATCTCAGAGTCTCTTCAGGAAAGTCACTTTTATAGTCCTTTTCCAAAGCCAGTGGCCTCTGGCCAAAGGTGGGGAGATTTATGGACTGTTGTGTGTGGAGATCATTGCTGCAGGTAACAGGTGCTGGAACAGGGGGCTGAGAGCAGCACCAGGCACAGCCACAAACAGCCCTGGGCAAGCACCAGGCACAGCCACAAACAGCCCTGGGCAAACACCAGGCACAGCCACAAACAGCCCTGGGCAGCACCAGGTACAGCCACAAACAGCCCTGGGCAGCACCAGGCACAGCCACAAACAGCCCTGGGCAGCACCAGGAACAGCCACAAACAGCCCTGGGCAAGCACCAGGCACAGCCACAAACAGCCCTGGGCAGCACCAGGCACAGCCACAGCCCTGGGCAGCACCAGGCACAGCCACAGCCCTGGGCCAGCACCCACCTGTGCCAGGCCAGAGCTCAGGTGCAGAGCAGTGGTGGGCAACAACTGTCCTATCCCTGTGTCCCCATGGCAGTGTGTCACTGATGTCTCTGTCCCCATGGCACTGTGTCTCTGATCTCTCTGTCCCTCGGGGGGGAGGTGGCACTGATCTCTCTGTCCCCGTGGCACTGTGTCACTGATGTCTCTGTCCCCAGGGCGGGGTGTGGTACGGCGTGGATGTCACCAGGGAGGACATAGCAGACAATTTCAGTGCGTGTGTGTGGGAGCCGGCCGTGGTGCGGATCAACGCGCTCACGGCCGCCTCGGAGGCGGCGTGCCTGGTGGTGTCTGTGGACGAGACCATCCGCAACCCGCGCTCCAGCACCGAGGGACCCCCCCTCGGGAGGGCGGCCCCGGGGCCGGCCCCGGCCCCACAACCACTGAGGGGCTCCCTCATCAACCCGGGGTAATTAGTGACAGCCCGGCTGGGTTTGGCCAGAGGCTGCTCCTGCCCCTCCCAGCCCTGCAAACACTGAGGGGCTGTTCCCTCATTAACCCTGGAGTGACCAGAGGCTGCTCCTGCCCCTCCCAGCCCTGCAAACACTGAGGGGCTGTTCCCTCATTAACCCTGGAGTGACCAGAGGCTGCCCATGCCCCCTTCCAGCCCCACAAACACTGAGGGGCTGTTCCCCTCATTAACCCTGGAGTGACCAGAGGCTGCCCATGCCCTTCCCAGCCCCACAAACACTGAGGGGCTGTTCCTTCATTATACCCCAGGGTAATTAGTGACAGCCTGGCTGGCTTCGGTCAGAGGGTGCCCACTCCCAGCCCCACAGCCACTGAGAGCCCATTCGTTAATTAAACCCCACGGTGATTAGTGCAGCCCTGGCTGGGTTTGGTCAGAGGCAGCTCCTGTCCATGCCACTGATGGGCTCACTCCTTAATTAAACCCCATGGTAATTAGTGCAGCCCTGGCTGGGTTTGGTCAGAGGCAGCTCCTGCCCTGCCCTGGGCATTCCCTGGGGCATTTCCCTCGCTGGGGCATTCCCTGGGGCAGCCAGCACAGGGAGGGCTCTGGGCCTGTCTGTACTGACCTGTGGCTTGTTCTGCTGGGCACTCAGCCCAGGCTCCACAATAAAACCAGTTTGTCTCCATGGCAGGTTGGGCTTTGCTCTGTTCTCTGCTTCGTTCTGCACTGTGTGACCTCAGGACTGGAGTTAAACATGAACCTTCCATTTTTTGGTTTCTGCTGTGTTTCCAGGAGAGCAGGGCAGACTCAGGCACACCCCAGGAGTGCTGCTGGGATGGAGCCTCTGTGTGCTTGCAGCTCTTGGATATTGCTCTGGGACATTTGAACTGCCTTTGGCTCAATGGGGCATTTTCATTTCCCATTCTGCTTGATGGGAGGAGGTTCAGGGCAGCAGCTGTCACAGCTCCCAGGGACTCCAAGGAGGATCCAGGTGACAGGAAAATGGTGCTGGGGGAACATGGGGACACTTGGATCTGGGGGGTACAAGTGTTAAAGGAGGACAGTGAAATAAATACAGAATCAATGGGATGGTTTGGGTTAGAAGGGCTCATAGAGATGATCCAGAAACACCTCCCACTGCCCCAGCTGCTGCAAGGCCTGTCCAGCCTGGCCTTGGACACTTGCAGGGCCCCAGGGGCAGCCACAGCCACAGGTTGTCCCAGTTTATCCCAGTGCCCTGTGTTGCCTGGCCAGTGGAGCCCACAGCCCTGCAGAGGGAGTCACAACACTTCCAGTAAACCCCAGACAGCAACTGGTCTCACTGGTGTGGGAGAGTGAAAACCCAGCTGCATCTCCAGAGTCTTTATTCAACACTGAATCATAAAATTGCTCTTCACACGCTTGGCTGGGGGTTGTTTCTCTGTAATTCTTTAAATACACATTGTTTACACTTGCCAAAGTTTCAAAGCAACAACATCAAAGTGCGTCTACAAGGTGAGAGTTCCAACCAAAGTGCTAAACCCACGGGCTCCTGGCCAGAGCTGGCCCTGCTGCCAGCCCAGACCCCCCTGCCCCCTCCTCATCTCCAGCAGATCTGCACCAAGGGCCCAGTTTAGCATCGAGGGACCAGGGGAAAAGGGCATGTTTGGTTCTCCAGACACTGGCACATCGCTGCAGAAAGACTAAAATAGACCTAGATTTATATAGAGTTAAAAAAATAACTTGGGAGGCCACGGGGAGCCCTGGGGAGGGGAGGGGGCTGTTCAGGGCCCCTCAGCCACATCCAGGGCTGTAGGGAACCATTGCAGCTCCTGGATTTATAAATCTGTACTCTCTGCACTGATTATCTGCTCTGATTATCTCGAAGCAACTGTGCATCAGCCCTTCCATTCCCAGAAACTGCCCCAGCCATTGCACCCACTTGTCCCCGGCCCAGCCTGCCTCCTTCCCCTGCACGGGGCTCAGTCCTGAGGCTGATTGGGAAATTCCTTTTTTCCCTTGCTTTTGGGCAGTTCTCTCTCCTCGCTGCTGCAGCAGCTTTTCCTCAGTGCTTTCCACCCTCCCCGGGGCTTATTTTGCCTCCTGCTGATGGGGAAGGTTCATCACCACCTCACAGCACCCTGCAACACTTTGGTCACAGCAACTCATCTCTGCTTCCCAAAATCTCCCTGTTCCCTGGGACTTCTCTTTTAAAGCACTTCCTCATTTGGCACCGATTCCCAAATGCTTCTGCTCCACCCCAACCTGCTGTTTCTCACCCCAAAATGAGGCTGAAGAGACACTCCAGCTCCTGGGCTGAGGCCTCCCCTACAAGCTGAAGGAAAACATTTATTAACCACTGGAGGAGCCATTACCAACATTCCTGGTGGTTTTTTTGTTCTGTTTTCCCTGAATCCAGGCTCTTCTGGAGGATCCAGACAAGCCCCTGGTGGCAGCAGGGACCAGGACACAGAGCAAGGAGAGGGACAAAGATTTAAAATCCTCCCTGGGCAGAGCCATCCTGGGGACTCCCATTCCCTCCATCCTGACTCCTGGAGCCCCAGGGCAGAGGGATAAGGCAGGAGCTGCTCCCCAGAGCGTTCCTGGGGCTGGGAGTGATGGGAACCAGTGAAATCCAACACGAGGGAGACACAATTTGGGAGAGCTTTGGGCTTTGGTGATGTTCCCCTTGAAACCCAGCACCCAAACTCAGCTGAAGGGCTGGGAATGTCAGCCACGGGGAAACTTTGGGAAAACACATTAGAAAAGGAATAAATCTCCCCAGAACTGGTCCTGCAGGAGGCAGGTTTGGGAGCACTGTCCATGCACCCCTGCTCTGGCCACCCCTGTGACCCCAAATCCCCCTGGATCCCCGGGTTTTCCTGGGGATTGTCATGGCAGAGCCCCTGGCACTTCTCCCCAGGGGCTGAGCTGAATGTGCTGTGTGGTTTGAAGGCTTGCCCGGGAAATTGGGTGTTGCTGTTTCCGTGGCTCCCAGAGGAAAGGGGGTCTGTGACCAGGCAGGGAATCAGGGCTGGGGTCTCTCTCCCGTGGGGATGGGCTGCGAGAGCAGCAGGGCAGGATCCATCTGACATTTCAGAGCCCTTAATGAGCTCGTTAACAAGCTGGGCAATTAGGAGCCACCAGGAGGGCCCTCAGTGCCTCCCTGTGCCTTCTGCCTTCAGCCCCAGCTGAGGAGGAGGAGGAGGAGGAGGAAGGGATCCACTGAATTCCAAGCAAAACAGGGAGAAACCCCCACTTCCCACCTCCCAAGCCTTGCACCTGCTCAGGCCTTGTGTCATCAGAGGGGTTTTGTAGAGGTGGCTTTGCTGGGCTGGGTTTTTCAGGAGTGCCCCAAGGAGAGGTTGGATCCTCTCCTGGGGTTGCACAAGCACCGAATCCAGGTGAGGCTCCTGCTGTCACTGCACAGCTGGCAGTGAGTGATGGGATGGCACCACAGCCACGGACCCACTGGCACAGGAGGCTTCTCAAGCCTCCCCTCTCTCCATCACCTCATCCTCAGCTCCTGGAGAGGCTCCAGGCACCTGCACACCCGAGCAGCCCCTCCAGGCTCGGGCCACCAGAGTCTCTAAGCACAGAGTGTATAAATATGCTGAGTATATAATCTTCCTTTAAAATCTTTTTGTTTCCTTCTTCTCTTTATAGAAATAAATAGGTACTTTGTGTTTTTTTTGTTTTTAAGGGAATTCCCAAGCCCCTGCACTCTGGTGACATCTCCACCAGGCTGTGCCCCCGGGTGGGGCAGGGTGGCCCCGGGGCTTTGCTGGGTGTTTTTTGCTGGTCGGGGCTTCCCTTGCTCCTCCTGGCCCTGGGTTTGGGGTGCCCCAGGCTCCCGGGTGGAGCTGAAGCCACGGTGGGCAGGCAGGGGCTGCCTGGGCTGGGCTGGGCTGCAGGAGCTGCTCCCAGGTGCTCTGGGGCTCCCACACCTTGTGCATTCGGGGACAGCTGCTCTGGAAAGCTGCACGGAGGGGAGCAGAGCTGCAAAACCCTGGCCCTGTTCCAGAGCAGGTGGGATGAAGGTGAGGCTGGAGATGCAGAGCTGCCCCCAGAGCCCCATTTGGGGGTGATGCTCCTTCCTCTGGGGTCCCCAGGGGCTGCCTGGCAGCCCCAGCTGAGCTCTTGTGGCAGAGATGAGGGATGTGCTGCTGGATCTGAGCCGGGGCCCCTTTGGGGTGATGCTCCAGGTGAGCCCATGGCTCGGGGAGGGGACAGCCCTGAGGTGTCCCCTCACAGCCACGCTGGCCAGCAGCCACCAAAACTCCCAGTGCTGCTCCAGAAAGGAGGGAAAAGCCCCAATTCCACTCTCCCAGTCGCTTCTTCCCTCTCAGCCCAGTGGGGCTGGGGGTGAGGCCGGGGTGTCCCCACTGCTGGCAGTGCTCTGATGGGTGTCCCCAGTTCCAGGGACACCTCCTGGTTCCTTCTTCCCAGGGTGGAGGATGGAGATGCTGACCCTGCTGGATGCCTTCTCCTAAGGAAAAAGGATATTTTGGGGATGATGATGTCCTTGCAGGCAGAGAACACTCAGAAGAAAAATCAGATTTAGAAAATGGTGGCTGTAGAGAAAGGTCAGCCAGGGCTGTTGGTTGGTGCTTTTCCCAGGATAACTCCAGGATAATCTGGCCAGGGTTTCTCCTCCAGGCTGCTCAGGAGGGCAGTGGGATGGCAAACGTGGGTGTCCTGTGCCAGTCTCTGTCCCCAGGCGACCCTGGGGTGGGGACAGGAGCCTGCCCGTGTTTCCTGGTGGGTGAGGATTTTGGAGATGGTTTATTGCCTTGGCAGGAGGGTTTTGGTGGAGAGCTCTGGAGGGGTGCCCATCTCTCCTGGTGTCCTCTGGCTCCCAAAGGCCCCGAGGAGCAGCTCTGCCCTGGGCTGTGCTCTGCTGGCTGCTGGCTGTGTTTCCCCAGGTCTGGGTGCCCCTCTCTCAGCCCAAAATGAGAAGGAGCAGAAGCCCTGCAGGAGTGCTGGGCCCTGGGGAGGAGCAGCCCCAGGGAGCCCCCAGAAGGGGCTGACAGATCCCCAAAAGAGAGTTCGATGGGAGAACCAGCCCCAGACACGGATCCTCGGCGAGGAGCAGCTGCAGGGGCTCAGAGCCACCTTCCCTCCTGGCAAAGAGCACGGCCCGGCTCGGGGGCAGCCACAAAATGTCCTTGAGTAGCACCTTGTGCCCTCGGCTGGGGCAGTGACAGTCCGGGGCTCCTTGTGCACGGCGGGTCCCGCCCTGCCCGGGCTGGCGCCGGCGGAGCAGCGAACGCGCTCCGGGCTCGGGGCGCTAACAGCCCCCCTCCACCTTGATGTGCAGCACCTTGGAGAAGCCGGGTCTCTTCCTCAGCGCCTGCAACAGCAGCGGCAGTGGGGTTGGGGAGGGGCCAGCAGTGCCCCTGCTCCCTGGGGACAGCGAGGGACAGGGGGACATCATCCCGAATCCCTGCCCCTGCTCCCTGGGGACAGCGAGGGACAGGGGGACATCATCCCGAATCCCTGCCCCTGCTCCCTGGGGACAGCGAGGGACAGGGGGACATCATCCCAAATCCCTGACCCTGCTCCCTGGGGACAGCAAGGGACAGGGGGACATCATCCCAAATCCCTGCCCCTGCTCCCTGGGGACAGCGAGGGACAGGGGGACATCATCCCGAATCCCTGCCCCTGCTCCCTGGGGACAGCGAGGGACAGGGGGACATCATCCCAAATCCCTGCCCCTGCTCCCTGGGGACAGCAAGGGACAGGGGGACATCATCCCAAATCCCTGCCCCTGCTCCCTGGGGACAGCGAGGGACAGGGGGACATCATCCCGAATCCCTGCCCCTGCTCCCTGGGGACAGCGAGGGACAGGGGGACATCATCCCGAATCCCTGCCCCTGCTCCCTGGGGACAGGGATGGAAGGGGGAACATTTCTGATCCCTGCCATGGGGAGGACACAGGGCTGGTGACACTCGTGTTAGCTGGGACTGGGGTCCTTTACCTGGAGTTTGTTCACCATTTCTTCAAACATCTTCCTGGCCTCAGGGCTGTGGGGCTCCTTGAAGTAATCCACAATCCCCACCTGCACCACGATGGACTTGAGGTTCCGGCACACACCTGGGGCACAGACAGCACCTGCATCTGCACACCTGGGCACAGCAGCAGCCCAACCCCACCCCGTGCTCCTCAGCTGGGTGGGGAACCCTCACCCTGAAGATGGAGGGGACCTGGCCAAGGTCTCAGCAGGGAGACCCAGGGGCTGTGAGATGGCTCCTGGCTGCCCTGTCCCAAACTGGTGCCCTCCCACTTCCCTGGGGATCCCTGACTCTGCCAGCCACAGGGGAGGGGTCCCAGCAGCTCCAGCCACAGCCACCCAGGCTGTGCCCCCAGCACAGACCCTGCTGAGCTGTGCCCCCAACACAGACCCCCCTGAGCTGTGCCCCCAACACAGACCCTGATGAGCTGTGCCCCCAGCACAGACCCCCCTGAGCTGTGCCCCCAACACAGACCCCCCTGAGCCGTGCCCCCAGCACAGACCCTGCTGAGCTGTGCCCCCAACATAGACCCCCCTGAGCTGTGCCCCCAGCACAGACCCTGCTGAGCTGTGCCCCCAACACAGACCCCCCTGAGCTGTGCCCCCAGCACAGACCCCCCTGAGCTGTGCCCCCAGCACAGACCCTGCTGAGCTGTGCCCCCCAACACAGACCCCCCTGAGCTGTGCCCCCAACACAGACCCTGCTGAGCTGTGCCCCCAACACAGACCCCCCTGAGCCGTGCCCCCAGCACAGACCCTCCTGCTGAGCTGTGCCCCCAACACAGACCCTGTTGAGCTGTGCCCCCAGCACAGACCCTGCTGAGCTGTGCCCCCAACACAGACCCTCCTGAGCTGTGCCCCCAGCACAGACCCTGCTGAGCTGTGCCCCCAACACAGACCCTCCTGAGCTGTGCCCCCAGCACAGACCCTGCTGAGCTGTGCCCCCAGCACAGACCCTGCTGAGCTGTGCCCCCAACACAGACCCTGCTGAGCTGTGCCCCCAACACAGACCCTGCTGAGCTGTGCCCCCAGCACAGACCCTGCTGAGCTGTGCCCACCAACACAGACCCTGCTGAGCTGTGCCCACCAACACAGACCCTGCTGAACTGTGCCCCCAGCACAGACCCCCCTGAGCTGTGCCCCCAGCACAGACCCTGCTGAGCTGTGCCCACCAACACAGACCCTGCTGAGCTGTGCCCCCAGCACAGACCCCCCTGAACTGTGACCCCAACACAGACCCTGCTGAGCTGTGCCCACCAACACAGACCCCCCTGAGCTGTGCCCCCAGCACAGACCCCCCTGAGGCTGTGAACCTCCTGCCCTGGCCAATGCCCAGAGTGACCCAGGTTCAGACTGTCACAAATCTCAGCTGTGTCACAACTCTGGGGCCTGGACTCCCCTGGGGGACCCTGGAGGGAGCATCTCCCTCCTCCCGTGGCCCAGGGCAGGATCAGCTCTCCTTGGCCCACCCTTGGGGGGGATGCTGGATCCCATTTGACCCTTCCCCTGGAGATGACAGTGCCAGCAGCTCCCCGGGGATCTGGGTGATGTTTGAGGGCATCAGGGCAGTGCCTCTGGCCCTGGCAGTGCTACTCACTGTTGAAATGCAGCAGGGCTTTGGGGGTCACCGGGGTGGACGTCAGCACCAGCATCTCCAGCCCCTTGAGCCCCTCCCGGCACATCTCAGCAGCCACCTCCTGGTTGATCTCGGCCACGTGGTCCAGCTCCAGCACCTGCAGCCTCATGCAGTTCCTGGCTGCAGGGACACAGCAGCCTGTCACCCAGGGAGGGACAGGGGACAGGGATGGGGGGACAAGGGGGGCAGGGAGCACCCAGGGACACTGGGCTGGGTGGAGACCCCCAGGGAGCATCTCCCTCCTGCAGCAGGAACAGGCCCTCTCTTGTCCCATCAGAGCAGGGGGAGGTGCTGCCCGGGCAGGGCTGGAGGCCCCAGCCCTGGAGGGGTCCAGGGAAGGCCTGGAGGTGGCACTCAGTGCTCTGGGCACGGGGCACAGGGTGGGCATGGGGCACAGGGTGGGCATTGGGCACAGGGTGTTTGATCTGGCACACGGTGGGCATTGGGCAGACGGTGTTTCACCTGGCACAGGGTGTTTCACCTGGCACACGGTGTTTCACCTGGCACAGGGTGTTTCACCTGGCACAGGGTGTTTGATCAGGCACAGGGTGTTTCCCCTGGCACAGGGTGTTTCACCCGGCACACGGTGTTTCACCCGGCACAGGGTGGTTCCCCTGGCACACGGTGTTTCACCCGGCACACGGTGTTTGATCAGGCACACGGTGTTTCACCCGGCACAGGGTGTTTCCCCTGGCACAGGGTGGTTCCCCTGGCACAGAGTGTTTCCCCTGGCACACGGTGTTTCACCCGGCACACGGTGTTTGATCAGGCACAGCGTGTTTCCCCTGGCACACGGTGTTTCACCCGGCACACGGTGTTTGATCAGGCACACGGTGTTTCACCCGGCACAGGGTGGTTCCCCTGGCACACGGTGTTTCCCCTGGCACAGGGTGTTTCACCCGGCACAGGGTGGTTCCCCTGGCACAGCGTGTTTCCCCTGGCACAGGGTGTTTCCCCTGGCACACGGTGTTTCACCCGGCACAGGGTGGTTCCCCTGGCACACAGTGGTTCCCCTGGCACAGGGTGTTTCCCCTGGCACAGCGTGTTTCCCCTGGCACAGGGTGTTTCACCCGGCACACGGCGGCCCCGCAGCCCCCGCCCCTCCCCGCCTGCCCGCAGTCCCTACCCAGCGATGCCAGCCCCTGCGCTCCGCAGCCCGCGCCTCCCACGCCGAGCGCCCGCAGGTGCGGCCAGCAGCGCCCGATCATCTGCAGGCAGCGGTTGCTGAAGCGCGTCGGCTGCTGGCTGGGGACAGGAGGGACAAGAGCTGGGGCTGGCTCAGCCTCCCGGGCGCTCCTGGCGGGGGTGCCATTCCCTGGGAGCCCTCCCGCGCTGACCCCGGGCTGTCCCCACGAGTGTCACCCCTGTCCCAGTGCAGCTCCCTCCTGAGCCCCACAGCACGACCCCAAACTCAAACCAAGCTGGGCTGCCCCTGCACCCCTGGAAGTGTCCCAGGCTGGGCTGGAGCGGCTTGCAGCACCCCAGGACAGTGGGAGGTGTCCCTGCTCGTGACAAAGGTGGCACTGAGTGCTGGTCTAGGTTTCTTCCCACCCAAACCAGGATTCTATGATTCCAACCTTGGAGACCCAAATCAGGCCCTGAACTTGGCTGCTTGCATGGATCGGGGCTGTGCTGCTGAGCACTGAGAGCTCAGACAGGCCTTTGATGTTGGGTGCCACCTCCCAGAACCATCCCAGATCCCTTTCATCTCGTGTTCCAGCCCCCCAGAGCATTCCCAGCCCTGCAGACACCCAGCAGCTCCCAGTGCTCCCAGGCAGGGATGGGGCTGAGCTCCTCTCTCACAGACTGGGCTCCAGCTCTCATCCCATGGAGACCCTCCCTAGGGAAATCAGCCTCTGCCACCCTGATTCCTTCCCAGCTCAGTGGTGCCCTCACACTCAGCCTCCTCCTAACCCAATTCCAGCCCTGGCTGGACACTGGCCAGGCTGGATACTGGGCTGGGACACTCTGGGACAGTGGGAGGTGTCCCTGCCATGCAGGGGTGGCACTGCAGGGGCTTTAGGGTCCCTTCCCACCCACCCACTCCATGGCTCCATGCCTTACCAGGGATGCAGAGGTGCAACTTGGAGGGAGATGATGTCCCTGCAGCCTGCTCCAAGGGCCCAGATCACTTCATGGCCCACGGGGTCTGTGGAGCTCCTGCAACAACACAGGGACATGTGATGGCCCCACCAGCAGCAGTGCCACCCCTGGGCTCGGTCTGCATCCCCCAGGAGCACCCACAGGTACCAATCTGGTCACTGTGCACAGCCAGGACCTGCCCCTGCAGCACCCACAGGTACAAGTCTGGTCACTACAGACAGTCAGGACCTGTCCCTGCAGCACCCACAGGTCCCAATCAGGTCACTGTGCACAGCCAGGACCTGTCCCTGCAGCACCCACAGGTCCCAATCTGGTCACTGTGCACAGCCAGGACAGTGCCAGGGGTGGGAAGGACATCCCAGGCAGGGCAGGGGCTGCTCTGTGCCCTCTGTCCCTGCTCTGTGGCTGTGCCAGGTGTCTGCAGGTGGCTCTTGGCCAGGTGTCCCTGCAGGGCTTTGCTGTGGCTCCTCCCTGGTGCACCTGGAGGTGCCAGGATGGTGCTGGACCTGGGCAGGTCTGGGGCAGGTCTGGGTTTATTGTGAGCTGGGGTGGAGCCCAGCTCTGAGGAGAGGTGCCAGAGAGCACCATCCTGATGCCACCAGCCCAAACTGTCCCCTGGCTGTGCCACCACACCAGGAGCCTTCCAGGGACTGCAGCTGTGCTGCCCAAGTCTCAATGCCCCACTTCAGAACTTCAGGCAAGCCTAAAAATAAAGCTGGGTGTTATCTCGAGAGCTTTGCACATCTGTGCTGGAGCAGGGTGCCAAGAGCAGCAGGTTCAGCAGAGGGTGAGTCACTCTGGATGTGCCAGGAGCACTCAGGCTTGCTCTGCTGCCTTTGGAACAGCCCTGGAGCTCAACCTGGCAGCTCTGGGCTGTCTCCTGTCTTGTGGTGCTCTGTCCTGGCTGGGTGAGGAGCAGGGGGACAGACACCAAGGCTGGGCTGGCTGTCTGCAGGTGCAGAGCAAGGACCATCCTCCTGGAGGGTGGAGGGAGGGCCAGTCCTGTCCCACTGGTGGCCAAAACTAAGGAGGGGCCAGTGATGCTCTCCAGGACCTGTGACCTCCCCCAGGGTCATCACGAGTCATGTGTCCTTGACCTCAGGTGAGGTCTCCAAGCTCCATGGCAGAGCTGTTCCTCCCCCCCAGGACAAAGGGACCCTGAGCCTCTTGTGTCCATTAGGGGTGACAGCCAGGTGGAACCTCCCTGGGCACCTCCTGCTCCTCACCCTTCCCTACCACAAAGTGGTGTCTCCTTGCCAAAGCCCTGCTCATGCTCCAGCTCAGATTGGATCGGTAATGGGATGATGGGAATGGAGCTGGAACTGAAATAACTGGGAATAACTGGAAGGGGAGGGGAGCTGCAAGGACAACTGGCACTGGGGACACTGGGGCAGGGCCACGGACGGGCAGGTCCTTGGCACCTGGACAGGGATTGAGCACAGCACTCCCCTGGTGCTCCCACCTGTCCCTGTGCCGTGTGTAAGAGCCAGTCCCAAACTGCCTGATCTGCCTCACCAGCATCAGCACAGACTGAGACCAGGACCCACCACTGCTCTGCACCTGAGCTCTGGCCTGGCACAGGTGGGTGCTTGCCCAGGGCTGTGGCTGTGCCTGGTGCTGCCCAGGGCTGTTTGTGGCTGTGCCTGGTGCTGCCCAGGGCTGTTTGTGGCTGTGCCTGGTGCTTGCCCAGGGCTGTTTGTGGCTGTGCCTGGTGCTTGCCCAGGGCTGTTTGTGGCTGTGACTGGTGTTTGCCCAGGGCTGTTTGTGGCTGTGCCTGGTGCTGCCCAGGGCTGTGCCTGTTCCTGGTGCTGCCCAGGGCTGTTTGTGGCTGTGCCTGGTGCTGCCCAGGGCTGTTTGTGGCTGTGCCTGGTGCTTGCCCAGGGCTGTTTGTAGCTGTTCCTGGTGCTGCCCAGGGCTGTTTGTGGCTGTGCCTGGTGCTGCCCAGGGCTGTGGCTGTGCCTGGTGCTGCCCAGGGCTGTTTGTAGCTGTGCCTGGTGCTGCCCAGGGCTGTGGCTGTTCCTGGTGCTGCCCAGGGCTGTGGCTGTGCCTGGTGCTGCCCAGGGCTGTTTGTGGCTGTTCCTGGTGCTGCCCAGGGCTGTTTGTGGCTGTGCCTGGTGCTTGCCCAGGGCTGTGGCTGTTCCTGGTGCTTGCCCAGGGCTGTTTGTGGCTGTGCCTGGTGCTGCCCAGGGCTGTTTGTGGCTGTGCCTGGTGCTTGCCCAGGGCTGTTTGTGGCTGTGCCTGGTGCTGCTCTCAGCAGGTTCTGCTCACAGCCCCCTGTTCCTGCTCCTGTTACTTGCAGCAATGATCTCCACACACAACAGTCCATAAATCTCCCCACCTTTGGCCAGAGGCCACTGGCTTTGGAAAAGGACTATAAAAGTGACTTTCCTAAAGAGACTCTGAGATCTCTTTCTCCCCAGTGGGTTGAAGCCTCATCCATTGTCAGACAACCACGAGGATGTGTCCTGTCTGTTGGCAGCTACACCCCATCCTTCCTCTCTCCCTCTCTCTCTCTCTCCTTTTACTTCATTTCCTTTACCCCTCTCTCTCTTCTATCACATCCCCATCCTCTCTCTCTCTCCTTTTACTCTGTTTCCTTTACTTCTTTGTCTCTCTCTCTCTTCTATCACAAAACTGAATTGTTACATGTAATAAACTGCACTGCTGCTTTCTGCTGAATAAACCCCGAGTCTCCTGCTCTCCTCTTTTGCACCGTGGGTGGAAGGAGCCCCGCGGCCCCGCAGGGTTGGCGCAGGGTGGCAGGGCTGTCCTCACCGGTAGGTGACAGCCTGCAGGGCGCGGCAGTAGCAGCTGGCCAGCCAGAGCGAGCGGTCGGTCAGCACGTTGGGGCAGTGCGAGATGCGCAGGATCAGCAGGTTGCTGCCCGTGGCCTTCAGCAGCGACTCCAGCCCCGCCTCCAGGCAGCCCCTGCCAGGGTGGGGTCACATCAGGCACAGCAGCCCCTGCCCGCCCTCCCTGCGGCCGCCCCAGCGGGGTGACCCGTCCCGTGGGTGGCCCCAGGACATCCAAACCGCACGGCAGGAGCTGGTGTGCACTGGGAGGGGGGACACGGGGACAGGGGGACACGGGGACAGGGGGACACGGGCACTCACCGTGTGCTCTTCATGTAATCCTCCTTGCTCTCCTTCTTGCCCCGCTGGCGCGGCTTCAGGTTTTGGAGGGTGAGGGAATGCATCTGGGTGCACCACTGGGACAGCATGGCCAGGAACTGGGGCACAGGGGTGGCAGTCACCGACAGGGACACCCCGGCACAGCCCACACCACCCACCCTGGCCGTGCACACACCGGGCAGAAATGTGTGAGGATGCACATACGAGCCCATGGCAGAGCACGTGCCACAAAGTCATGGGAGTGACCACAAATTCATGGGAGTCACCACAAATTCATGTGAGTGACCACAAATTCATGGGAGTCACCACAAATTCAGAGGTGTGACCACAAATTCATGGGTGTGACCCCAAATTCATGGGAGTGACCACAAAATCACGGGTGTGACCACAAAATCACGGGTGTGACCACAAAATCACGGGTGAGACCATAAAATCATGGGTGTGACCACAATTTCATGGGAGTGACCACAAATTCACGAGTGTAACCACAAATTCACGGGTGTGACCACAAAATCACGGGTGTGACCACAAATTCACATGCAAACCTGTGCAGGTGTGAGCTCCTGTCCTCCAGCACCTGCAACACCTCCAGCACCGGAGCAAGCGCCCACCCGTGTCCCCCATGACCACGATACCACATCCATCCCCGCCAGCAGGCACAGCTGGCACAGCTGTACCCTTCTGGAGGAAAGGCGTGCCCAGGCAGTGCCAGCCCTGCCCCTACCTTGGAGGAGACCCTGGCGTTCTCCAGCAGCACCCGCGTCCACACGGCCGGGTGCCGCGCCACGAACTTCCAGTCCTTGCAGACCTCGGCCGCGCGCAGCAGGGTCTGGGTGTCCAGGTAGGTGAAGATGCAGAAGAGAGCCGCCCTCATCTTGAGGATCTCGGGGCTGATGACCTCGCTGCAGTGGCCTGGGCTGCCCCTGTCCAGCCGGCACACCTTGCCCCCGGCGCCCTCGGGCCTGGCCGTGGCACACCCAGCGTCGGTGGCCACTGGTGCACGGGAGAACAGCGGGTGAGGGAAGCTCCATCCCTGTCCCACAACTTCCAGCTGCCCCACCCTTCACCTCCCCAGTGCTGGGGAGGCCTCTCTGAGTTCCTCAGCAAGAGATCAACAAGTTCTAGCGAAAATTGGAAATGATAGTCTTAAATATTAGTGTTGAAAACAAGTTTCCATGGAGGCTCCAAGAATATACTATAAAACTATAACAAAACTATATAAGAACATTGCTTACATTTTTTTAAGATAGAAGAAGATAGACCATATGAGTAGTTTATACATAATCTGGCGTGCTAAGAAACAAGAATTCTAATAGGTTAAGAAAAATGGTTCGAGTTTGTGTTTTTAGCTTATTGGGTAATTTGTGTATATGAATTTATGTATTGAAGAAAAATTTGCTCTTGATCTTGCTCTCTCACTTCTCTCCTCATTGCCATCACCATTGCCCCAAAAAGACGGGAGCTGCAGCAACGCCATCAGCCCTCCCAGGACCTCATCAGGAGCAGCTTCTACTTCTAACTGAGACTTCACTTCTATTTAAAACTCTATACCAAAAACTTTCAGCCTGGACTTTGACGCTTGCGGCTCTCTGCCTCTCAAAACCGCTGTGCTTTGCCACGAGCAGCTGTGCAGCGGCCGGTAGCCGCCGGGCGCTGTCGGAGAGCCCGGGCAGGGCGCGGGGGTCGCGCTGGGCGCTCACCCGTCAGGCGGCAGCTGCCCGGCGCCTCCGGCTCCCAGCCCTCGGCCTCCGACTCGGTGGTGCGGGAGCCCACGTCGGACACGTCGCCCTCCTCGCCCTCGGTGCTGTTGCGGTAGGGCCGGCGGTGCCAGTTCTGGATGGCCTGGCGGCGCAGCCCCGAGCCCCGGCCGGCGTACGGGGGCCCGTCGGCCGCGTCGTCCGTGGGACACGGCTCGGCGCTGTCGCTGTCGTAGCAGCCCGAGCTCTGCGACACGGCCTTGGCCCGGCTCGAGGCCCTGGGGACAGCGGTGTCCCACTCAGGGCTGGCCGGGGCGCGTGCCCCCCTCCCCTCAGCCCGTTCAAGGCCCGGAGAGGCGGCAGGGCCGGGCACTCACCCGGTGCTGGAGGAGGAGCGCTGGTTGGACACGCCGTAGGGACCGTGCGCGGCCACCCCCGGCCCCGGGTGCCGCTCTCTCTGCAGGGACAGGGGACAAGACGTGGCACAACCCAGCGTGGGCACGGGGCAGCCACGACAGGGACCCGCTAGCCCACCAGTGCCAGCTGCGTTTTGGGGGGACACCCTCGCCCAGCGGGATGCAGAACGGCATCTCCAGCACTGCCAGCACCACATGTACATCGACCCACCGAGAAACAACTTCTGTTTGGGATCCCCCACCCATTAATATCCATTTCCCATGGGAAGGAGATGGGGTCCCTACACCGCCCCGCTCAGCCCCTGGCACAGGAGACCCAGGGGAGCATTCCCAAAGCCAGGGGCGCATTTCCAAATCCCCAGGCGTGTTCCCAAAGCTGTGGGAACGTTCCTGAAGCCCCACGCACATTCCCACAACCATGGGTGCATTCCCACAGCCATGGGTGCATTCCCGAAACAGAGGGAGCATTCCCCAATCCCCGGGAGTGTTCCTGAAGCCTCGAGTGTGTTCCCAAATCCCCGGGCGAGCTCCTGAAGCCACGAGTGTGTTCCTGAATCCAAGGACACATTCCTGAATCTCCATGTGCATTCCCAAAGCCCCGGGCGCGTTCCCAAAGCCACGAGTGCATTTCCAAAGCCATGGGTGCATTCCCAAATTCCCAGCCATGTTCCCGAATCCCCAGATGCATTCCCAAAGCCCCAGGTGTATTCCCAAAGCCTTGCATGCATTCCCAAAGCCCCGGGCGCATTCCTGAAGCCATGGGTGAGTTCCTGAATCCCCAGGTGCATTCCCAAAGCCATGGGTGCATTCCCAAATCCCCCGGCACATTCCCAAAGCCCCAGGCACTGTCTTGAAGTCCCAGCCCCATACCCAAATCCATGAGTGTGCTCCCAAATCCCCAGACATGTTCCTGAAGCCATGGATGTGTTCCCAAATCCTCGGACATGTTCCCAAAGCCCCGGGTGTGTTCCCAAACCCTTGCATGCAGTCCCAAAGCCATGGGTGCGTTTCCGAATCCCCGCCGCGTTCCCGAACCCTCGGGCGTGTTCCCGAATCCCCAGATGTGTTCCCAAAGCCATGGGTGTGTTCCCAACTCCCCGTCGCATTCCTGAATCCCCGAATGTGTTCCCAAATCCCCGCCACGTTCCCCACTCCCTGTCGCATTCCCGACTCCCCTCCCGTTCCCCACTCCCCTCTCGTTCCCCACTCCCCGCCCGTTCCCCCACTCCCCCCCCGTTCCCCACTCCCGCCCGTTCCCCCATTCCCCCCCGTTCCCCACTCCAGCCCGTTCCCCACTCCCGCTCGTTCCGCACTCCCTCCCGTTCCCCCATTCCCCCCCATTCCCCCCCATTCCCCACACCCGCCCGTTCCCCACTCCCCCCCGTTCCGCACACCCGCCCGTTCCCCACTCCCCCCCGTTCCCCACTCCCCCTCGTTCCCCTCCCCCCCTCGTTCCCCACTCCCCCTCGTTCCCCACTCCCGCCCGTTCCCCACTCCCCCCCGTTCCGCACACCCGCCCGTTCCCCACTCCCCCCCGTTCCCCACTCCCCCTCGTTCCCCACTCCCCCTCGTTCCCCACTCCCCCTCGTTCCCCACTCCCCCCCGTTCCCCACTCCCCCTCGTTCCCCACTCCCGCCCGTTCCCCACTCCCGCCCGTTCCCCACTCCCCCTCGTTCCCCACTCCCGCCCGTTCCCCACTCCCCCCCGTTCCCCACTCCCCCCCGTTCCCCACTCCCGCCCGTTCCCCACTCCCGCCCGTTCCCCACTCCCCGCCCGTTCCCCACTCCCCCCCGTTCCCCACTCCCCCTCGTTCCCCACTCCCCGCCCGTTCCCCACTCCCGCCCGTTCCCCACTCCCCGCCCATTCCCCACTCCCGCCCGTTCCCCCATTCCCCCCCCGTTCCCCACTCCCCCCCGTTCCCCACTCCCCGCCCGTTCCCCCCACTCCCCCCCGTTCCCCACTCCCCCCCGTTCCCCACTCCCCCCCGTTCCCCACTCCCCGCCCGTTCCCCACTCCCGCCCGTTCCGCACTCCCGCCCGTTCCCGGCCGTGCCTGTGCCCGCAGCGGCGCCGCCCGGGCGCTGCCCCTGGTGGCCGGGGTCCCGCAGCGGCCCAGGCTGCCGTTGGGGGTGGTGCCGCAGCTGCTGCTGATGATCTGCAGCTGCTTCTCGGCGCGGTCGGCGCGGTCCAGCAGCTCCTCGATGAAGTGCTGCAGCCGCACCTTGGCGTTGGCCTCGCGCGCCGCCGTCTCCTTCAGGAACTGGTCGATCTGCAGCACCTCCCTGCACAGGGACCCTGGTGACACCCGGGGCTCGCCCACCCATCCCCGCTCAGCCCCCATCCCGTGTGCCGGCCGGGAGCGCGCTCGGGGATGCTCCAGCACACCTGGATTGTTCCATCCCACCCTGGGCCGGCCCAGGCGGCCCCTGGGACGGGCTGGGACAGGGATGAGGGGATGCTCCCAGCGTGCAGGGGGGATGTTACACCCCGTTTGAGGGGTGGGGTGACATCCCCAGCACCTCATCCAGCACTGAGCAGGGTGGAGCAGAGGGAAGAGGATGAGGATGGTGTGACAGGGTGAGGGAGGAGGATGGCAGTGACACCCTCAAACCTTGCTCAGCCCGGTGGATGCAGGGCCCTGGCTCCCTCATTAACACATTAATTAGCAGGTGCTCGAGAGCTCTGAGCCTGCTGTTTCCCCCCAAAACATGGCCAGACCTGGAGTGCAGTGACAGCAGCTCTGTGACCTGAGCTGACCCCATCCCTGCACAAACACCCATCCCCTCCCCAAAAACCAGGGAGGCACATGGGGACACGGGCACAGACACCCTGGGGAGGGCACACGGCCCAAAATATACCTGGGCACCACGCAGCCCAAAACACACCTGGGCACCACACAGCCCAAAACACACCTGGGCACCACACAACCCAAAACACACCTGGGCACCACACAACCCAAAATACACCTGGGCACCACACGGCCCAAAACACACCTGGGCACCAGACCCCTGCACATGGATGTGCTCCATTCTAGCCAGGTGTGCACCAGGTACACACACGGAGGTGCTCACACCTCCCCTCAGCATCCAGGAACCCCAGAAGTTGCACAAACAGAACTTTGCAGGCCTGTCTGGGGCACTCCTGACCTCCAGCACACCCAGACACACCAACCTGAGCACAGAAACCCAACACACACCTGGTCACACACACCTGACCTCAGAGCCCTGACCACAGACACCTGGACACCAAACCTGGCAGTGCACACCTGACCTTGGCCACCTGGACACAATGATCTGCTCAGAAGCACAAAGGAAAAGGAGGGGGCAGCTCTTAGTGACGTAATTCCCACTTCTGGCTATCAATTACCAATTAATTGCCAATTAATTATCAATTAATTATCAATTAATTTCTCAGCCTGCCAGTTGCAGGCAGAGCCTGGGAGCTCTGGGATGCTCTGGGAAGGCTCCTGGAAGGGGTCCCAGGGGATTTGGAAGGCAAATGTGGAGCTGGGCAGCAGCTGTAAGGTGATGCTGATGGTTATCGTGGTTATCTCTCTCATTCCCATGGACTGGGTGGAAAAACACTCCTGGCAAAGGCAATGGAGCCCAGGAGCCAAAGGTCTCCCAGGAGCACAATGGCTTTGTGGTGTCTGGGAGCTGGCAGGGCTGGGAAATGTCCCCACAGTGTTTGCAGGGGAGGCTTTGCCCATTAAAATGGTTTCTGATGACTGCCCCACGTGCAGGGGAAAACCTCCTCTCACCAGCAGCGCTTCCCGTGCTCTCCCTGCAACCTCACGAGGGACTTTGTCCCTTGGGTGGAGGAGTTTGGGGACTGATGGGGACAGCTGAGGGACAGGAGGGTTTCTCTGAGGAATGGGAGGTAGTTTTGGGGCAGAAACCCAGGGGTTTAGGTGGTAACATTGTCCAGGTTCCACCAAGAGATGTCTGACCCTCTATTTGCCCTGTCCAGTTGTCTCCAGGCTCTGCTCCAGACTCATCCACACTGGTGTCCTTAATTCCCTCACCTCATATCCCCAGGACAGCACCCACCCAACGAGGCAGCCCCCAAACCCCTCACCTGCTCCCAAACCTGGAGGTGTGCCCAGGGTGACCCTGCTCCTCACCCAGGACATCCCTCCACCCTGGGATCCCTGTTTCTGAGCCAGGTCATTATTTTGGAGTCAAAGTCGTTCACAAACGTGCAGGGGATGATGGGAATCAAAGCAATTCCTTCAGGAATCCCAGCAGTGCTCCCAGCCCAGCACAGCCATGCCTGTCCCCCATGAACTCCTCACTACCTTGCTGAGGAGAGAGGTCTGCTCCAGATCTGCTCAAAGAGCTGAGGAGCGAGGTCTGGTTTCCTTGGACAGCAGCAGTGGGCAGAGTGACCCAGTGCTGGACTGGAGGGACTCTCAGGAGCAGTGCTGGGGTGGATAGGGGGTGTTGAGTGAGGAACATGGGATGGAATTGAGGGTGGTAATGTCACAGGATTCACCACAAACGGAGGAGGTGCTGCCTGGGCTGCCCCAGCCTCCCTCCAGGAGGAAAACCTGGAATTCGGCACAGCTGTGGCAGGGGGTGGGAATGAGATGGGATTTAGGGTTCCTCCAGCCCAAACCAGTCTGTGACTCGGTGATCCCCAGACTGGCCACGAACTGGAGCACTGGTGACTCTGGGACAAGGTCTGGCTGGTCATGACCCAGCTCTGTGTGGACACTGAGGGGGTGGAGAAGGTGCAGAACCTGATGAGGGATGATGCTCACCAAGGGCTGAGCCTGAGCCTGGCCCTGCTGGTGGTGCTGGGCTCCTCAGGACTTGTGGAATTGTTGGGATGGGAAGAGACCCCAAATCTCATCTCATTCCACCCCCTACCCCGGGCGGGGACGCTGCCCACGATTCCCCACCGCTCCAAACCCTGAACCCCGCAGGGCTCAGCCACGGCCCTGCAGGACTCGCTGCCACCGGGGCAGGGACAAAGGACTCACTGCTGCTTCCTGGTGAGCTCCTGCTCCTTCTGCACCAGGTCCTGCTTGAGCGAGGCCAGCATCTCCACGCTGACGTCCACCTGGCGGGACAGCTCGGAGGCGCGCTCCTCCAGCTCCTGCTTCTCGCGGCTCAGCCGCAGGCTCTCCTGCTTGGCCTTCTCCAGCTCCGAGCTCTTGCGCTCCAGCTCCACCTGCAGCCGGCCCACCTGCGCGGCGATCTTCTGCTCCACCTCCTCCGTCAGCTTCTCCAGCCGCTTGTCCACCTCCAGCTTCTCGAGGGCGCGGATCTTGAGGCGGGCCAGGCCCTCCTCGTAGGCCTCGGCGCCGGGCGGCGCGGCGGGCGCCACGGCCTTGCCGCGGGCCAGCAGCTCGCCCAGCGGGATCTCGATCTCGTGCACGAAGCGCGGCGACGGCGGCGCCGCCTCCAGCTCCTCGGCGGGCACCAGGTCGCAGGAGAAGCGCTGGTCCTTGCCCTGGAAGGAGGTGCTCTCAAAGTAGTCCCTGCGAGATGCAAACCGCCCAAGTGTTGCAGCGGAACTGCTGTGGGAGCCCAGGGCTGCCCCGGCCTCCTTGGCAGTCTCAAACCTCCCCGCCAAAGGGTCTCAAAGGCTCCTAAGTAAAACCCTGGTGTCGCAAGTGCTAGATTCTAACCCCTAAGAAAAGTTGTCAGCGCAAAAAAAAAAAAAAATGAAAACGAGCTACCAAAATTAGTAAAGTATAAATTAGGCCTTCAAAACGTAAATAAAAAAGTTTTTTGAAATGCTTATGGTAAGAAACACGTGGCCAAAATGGGAAATTTAGGAGGTGGACACCCTTTCCTTCTTCTTCTCCGTGTCATCCATGTTGGGTGACATGTTGGCACTCTTAAATTGGATGGGGTCAAGGCTAAACCATTTAATAAAATTGCGTTGTATTAGGAAAATTTTGTAAACGTGTAATACGTAGTACAAACTATATAAAATAAGCCCTGCCTTCACCAGGCAGATTCCACCATAAATGCCAAGCAAAGCAAACCGCTGCTGGCCAGGCAAAAAGTCCCTAAAATAAAAAATAATAAACAATCCTTAAAACAAAAAAACCCCCGTCTCCAGCAATCTCTCTTCAGCTGCTTCAAAGAAAACCAAAGTTTAAACCACCTTCATGTCCCTCTAGGGTAATCTCGGGGCAAAGGAGAAACCCCAGACTGGGACAAACTGTTAGGTGGAGAAGGTGATTTATCAGAGCCTCCAGAAGGAGCTGATGCTTTGGCCAGAGACACGTTACAAGTCACAGCAAATGCAGCAAAGACATCCCTGCTCCTCACACCCGATGACTCCACACCCGCCCTGCATTTCTCCAATGTTAAACAGAAAAAAACAAAATGAGAGCTTTATCAAATTTGTAGACAGATTGAAAGGTGCTCTGGAAAAACGAATAGAGAGCACAGAGGCACGAAAAGAACTTTTATGCAAACTCGCTATGAGCAATGCAAATTAATGATGTAAAACTATCCTAAGGTCCTTGCCTGTCGACACAGAGCCCACCATTGAACAAATGTGGAAACCTGCACATGTACAATGAATATACAGTGGCCCAGGCAGTGGCCAAAGGCATTGCTGAAGGAGTCACAGGAACCTTTCCAGCAGCGACCTCCAAAGAAAACGCCCGATGCTTCTGCTGCGGGAAACTTGGGCATTTTGTAAAAAATTGCCCAGAAAAGCCACAAATGCAGCACCCTCAAACCAATCACTTAACAACTTTAAGAACCATTAGAAATCCTAAGAGCTATGAGAAGTTTTGGTAAGGAGGAGGGGGGGGCGTGCTCTGCGGGTTCGTCTGCCAGCTGCGGGGTCCTGCGGGGGGTGACACCATGCACACCTGCGGGAGGCCGGGGCCAGCAGCGCCGCGTCGGCGGCCAGCGGGAAGACGGCGGCGTCGCAGATGCTGTTGGTCTTGGAGAGCACGTAGAGGGTCTCGTAGGTGTGGTTGTACTCCAGGTGTGCGCGCAGCGAGGACAGGCTGCGGAAGCGCTTGTGCTCCCCGCAGCGCGGGCAGCGGTAGGGCAGGTCCAGCGAGGCCATGGTCAGCCCAGCCCGGCACGGCCCCGCTCGGCACGGCTCCCGGCCCCGCTCCCGGCCCCGCTCACGGCGCGTTGCGGAGCCGCCGGGGACCCGCGGGGCGCAGCCGGCAGCCCCCGGAGCAGGGGCGGGGGCGCTGCGGGGACATGGCTGGGGCGGAACGGGGGGCAGGCGGCGGTGCCGGGGCTGTCAGCATCCAGCGGGGCCGAGAGCTGGAAGAGAGGGGGTCGGGGATACGCGGGTGTCACCCGGGTGTCCCCGAAAATCCCTCCTTGGTCTTCAGCTGTGCCTCCATCCCGTCCTCCCGTGTTCCTCCCGCCCACGAGCATCCCTTGGAGGCCACCTGGGAAGGTGCAGGGCCCTGGGAAGCTCCACAACCCTTGTGAAATCCACAGCCCTGGGAAGCTCCAGAACTATTGGGAAGCTCCACAGCCCCTGGGAAGCTCCACAGCCCTTGGGAAGCTCCACAGCCCTTGGGAAGCTTCCACAGCCCCTGGGAAGCTCCACAGTTTTTTGTAAGTTCCACAACTTTTGTGAAATCCACAGCCCTTGGGAAGTTCCACAACCTTTGTGAAGACTCACAACCCTTGGGAAGCTCCAAAGCTCCTGGACTCAATGATCTTAGGGATCTTTTCCAAGCTGAGTGATTCTGTGGTTCTACGAACCCTTGGGAAGATCCATAATGGCTGGGAAGGCCTCCCACTCTTGGGGAAGGGTCCCAGCCACTGGGGGGGACAGAGCCATCAGGGGGGTGCCCAGCCCATGGGAATGGCTCCATCCACCTGAGCTTGTCACAGGAGGTGGCACAGGTGACCCTTTTGCTCCCTTGCTCAAGCACCACCCAGTGAGCCCCTGCAGATCAGGGGTCTCCAAGGCCCAGGATCATCCCTGTGTCCCACACCAGGAGCAGGTGCTGGGATCCACCTGCTCCAGGCAAAGGCTGACCCACTCCTGCTGGATCCCCAAGGGTTCTCATCCATCCCTGGACCCCAAACTGCCCAATCCTGGATTTGGATTGATCCCCAAGGGTTCTCATCCATCCCTGGGACCCCAAACTGCCCAATCCTGGATTGAGATTGATCCCCAAGGGTTCTCATCCATCCTTGGGACCCCAAACTGCCCAATCCTGGATTTGGGATTAACCCCCAAGGGTTCTTATCCATCCCTGGACCCCAAACTGCCCAATCCTGGATTGAGATTGATCCCCAAGGGTTCTCATCCATCCCTGGGACCCCAAACTGCCCAATCCTGGATTGAGATTGATTCCCAAGGGTTCTCATCCATCCCTGGGCTCCCCACTCTGCCCAATGCAGGGGACAGGGTGGCCTCTTCTGCTTGGGTGGGTGAGGGTCCCTGCAGGACCTGGTTCATCCCCCACTCACAAAATCCTCCACAGCATCAGTGGGGGAAACCCAACCCTTGTGAAATGGGATAAGCCAGTGAAAATGCAGCCCAGGAGGTTGCCACGGTCCCCTCCAGCCTGGGGGGCACAAACACACCTCAGGGCACAATATCTCCATTTTTCATTCATTTGTCAAAGATGAAAACTGCAATGCTTTTACCCCAGAACACCGAGGGCACCCACGGGTGGGAACATCCCCTGCCCATCGCTCTGCAATATCCCACCAACAGCTCTTCCCAGCACCCTGCCAGCCCTCTGAGCCCTCCTGCATCCCAGAGCCCGAGCTGCCACGGAGCCTCCGTCCGCCCCTGCTGGTCCCCAGGGCAGCATCCCCGGTGGCTCAGCATCCCCTCGGAGGGACAACCAGACCTCGAGGCTGGGAAACCATTTTTAAGGGGAAAATCAGCAAAGGCAAGACACCCGTGCAAGAAATAAAACCCAGATGAGCCGGGGGGGAGGGAGAGGGGGAGTTGTGACCCGCTTGGCTGCTGTGTTTGGGGTCGTTACCAAACACACCCTCCCCCACTGACCCCACACACACAAAGCACGGCGGCAGCTCCGGCCGTGCCGGGGGGATGAGAAAGCGCTTTTGCAGCGCGGGGATGGGGAATCGAGCCGTGCCGCCTCAGGCCTGGATCCCTGCCGCGTCCCCCGGGGCTCCCGGGCAGCCTCAGCCCGAATTTCCCGGCCAAAACCCGCGGCAGGATCCGGCCCGGGTGGATGGGGAAGCACACGGAGCTCGCTCCGTGTCCTGGGCAGGTCCTTCCCTGCAAAACCTCTCCTCGCTCCCATCTCCACGGCAACAAGCAGGATTTGAGGGAATTATTCGTGGAGTCATTACTACAGCGGCCACGCTGATAAAACCCACCGGCATCCGGAGCCGGGAAACGCTGCCGAGCGCCGGGATTGCAGCATCCCCGGTGCTCCAGCGCCGCTACCTGCCATCCATCATGGAGCCTTTCTTCGCATTGTTTAACGAGATTTCTGCCCCCCCCCCCCCCAAAAAAAAAAAAAAATATTACCAGCAGGCAGCTCCCCTGCCTGCTTGAAGAGGGGGATGGAGAAGGGAGGCGGTGGGGGATGCTGCCGGGATGGAGGATGCTGCTCCCCATCCTTCCCGGAGCCCCGTGCTGGGCGAGGACGGCTGGGCCAGAGGCACGGGGGGCTCGGGGGAGGTGGGCATGAAAATCCGGGTGCGATTTTGGCCCCCTCCGCCAGCCCCCGGAGCAGGGAGCGGCGGGTCCGTGCTCGCATCCTGGCGGCGGCTTTGTCCCCTCTGCGTCCCCCTGGTGCCGGGAGCATCCTGGGGACAAACCACCGCCGCCTCCCAGAGCACCATCCCTGCTCCATCCCATCCCCTGCAGCCCCGTACCTGCTCCTGGCCGCCGTCCTCCCGCGCTGGGCTCCTCCGGCGAGGGCAGCATCTCTGCCGCTCGCCCGCGGGCCGCCCCCGGGCCGGGCTGCGGGTGGGGGCCGGAGCCGCACAAAGGAGGCGCCTGCCGAGGGCTCAGCGCCGCGCCGGGGCGGGGGGACGCGGGGCGCGGGGGCTGCGGGCGCGGGGATGCGGGGCAGGGGCGATGCAGCCCGCGGGAAGCACCTCCATGCCAGGCAGGCCCCGGGAGGGAGGGAGGGAGAGGGAGGGTGGTGGCTGCGGGTGGGGGGAGGAGGAGGAGGCGGAGGAGGAGGAGGAGGAGGAAGGAAGGCGAGGCTGAAGGCCCCGGCGGGGTGCAGGGAGGGTGGCGGTTCTGGGCACCCTGGGGATGGCGAGTCCCCGGGGGCGCTGCGGGCTCAGCGCGGGCTCGGCATGGCGAGAGAGGGAGGAGGGAGGGATGCGGGGAGGGAGGGATGGAGGGATGGAGGGATGGAGGGATGGAGGGATGAGGGGATGGAGGAATGCAGGTATGGCGGGATGGAGGGATGCGGGGATGGAGGGATGGAGGGATGGAGGGATGCGGGGATGGAGGGATGGAGGGATGAGGGGATGGAGGGATGGAGGGATGCGGGGATGGAGGGATGGAGGGATGGAGGGATGAGGGGATGGAGGGATGGAGGGATGCAGGGATGGATGGATGGATGGATGGATGGATGGATGGATGGATGGATGGATGGATGGATGGATGGATGGATGGATGGATGGAGGAATGGATGGATGGATGGATGGATGGATGGATGGATGGATGGATGGATGGATGGATGGATGGATGGATGGATGGATGGATGGAGGGATGGAGGGATGGAGGGATGCGGGAGGCAGAGGGCGAGTGCCGGCAGCCGCCTCCTCCCTGCAGCCGGGGCCGGGGCTGCTCGCAGGGTTCCTCCCGCACAGCTCCCTCTGCCTGCCCCCCAGCAGCGCGGCGTGTGCCACCGCAGCCCCCGGGCCGAGCCGGACCCCCGGCCCCACCGCTGACTGAAACCCCCGGCCCTGGCTGGGATCACCCCGAGCGTCCTCCCCGGGATGTGCAGCCCAGCCCGGGCACCTGGGCTGCTCCTGCCCCAGCCGGGCTGGGCACGCAGGTGCCGGGACAGCCCCTGACCGTCCTGTCTTCATCCCTGACTTGATCCTGACTGAGTCCTGACTATTCTGCCTTGGTGCTGATTGTGTCCCTGAGCTGGTGCCTGATCATCCTGGCCTAATCCCTGCCTTGATCCCGATCCAGTCCCCAGTACCTTGCCTTGATTCCCAGCTGGGTCCTGCTCTGGTCTCTGGATGCCCAGCTTTGGTCCCCAAGCCCCCTGAGCTGGTCCCAACCCAGTCTCTGATTGCCCTGGGATAATTACCCACTGATTACCCTGGGTTAATTACCCGCTGATTACCCTGGGTGTGCTCCCAGGCTGGTCCTGCTCTGGTCCATGGCTGCCCTGGTTAATCCCTGTCCTGGTCCTGACTGAACCCCTGAGCATCCAGTTTTGGGCCCTGCCTTGTTCCCCAGACAGTCCCTGAGCTCTGGCTTAACCCTGGTTGTAGGGTGGTTGTGGGGTGGCTGGGAGTGGCTGTAGGGTGGTTGTGGGGTGGCTGGGAATGGTTGTAGGGTGGTTGTGGGGTGGTTGTGGGATGGCTGTGGGTATCTGGGGGTGGCTGTAGGGTGGCTATGGGGTGGCTGTGGATAGATGGATGTGACTGGGAGTGGCTGTAGGGTGGCTGTGGGGTGGCTGGGAGTGGCTGTAGGGTGGCTGTGGGATGGCTGGGGGTGGCTGTGGATAGATGGGTGTGACTGGGAGTGGCTGTAGGGTGGCTGTGGGGTGGCTGGGAGTGGCTGTGGATAGATGGGTGTGACTGGGAGTGGCTGTAGGGTGGTTATGGGGTGGCTGTGGGGTGTGTCCCACCCCTCCCACCTCCCTGGCAGTGCTGGCCAGAGGAGCAGAGGGCCAAGCTGGAGCAGTGCCTCTGCAGAGCTCCCAGCTCACATCAATGATTGATGATTTCCTGAGGGGTGTTAATCAAGGGCTCCTGCATCATTCATGGCCATGGTGCAGGGAGAGCTGGGCTCTGCCAGCCCCCAGAGGGCCCAGCCCAGCCCCTTCCCAAAGGAACCCTGAGCTCCTTGCTGGCCACAGAAGCTGGGGAGTCCCCCCAGAAAAGCTTTCCTGGATGTCCAGGGGCACCTGCACCCCTGCAGTGTTCCTGGCTCAGGATTAGGTTCCCACACACTGGGAGGTTCACCCGAGGTCACGAGCACCCTTGGGTGCCACCAGGTGTGAGATTTTAGAGACACATCCGAGGGGAAATTTGGGATTTCCCCCTCAGCCAGGTTTCCTCCTGGCCCCTTCCCACAGCCCATCTCTGCTACCACCCCCATCCCCTGCCCAGCTTCCCACCCCAACTCCACAGAGTCCCACACCCCAGCAAGCTCAGGTTCTGATGGGACACCTGGGATTAATGGGACTGCTGGGATTACTGGGACACTGGGCTCTGCTGGGATTAATGGGACACTGGACTCTCCTGGGATTAATGGGACACTGGGACTGCTGGGATTACTGGGACACTGGGCTCTGCTGGGATTAATGGGACACTGGACTCTCCTGGGATTAATGGGACACTGGGACTGCTGGGATTAATGGGACACTGGGCTCTGCTGGGATTAATGGGACACTGGGACTGCTGGGATTAATGGGACACTGGGCTCTCCTGGGATTAATGGGACACTGGACTCTGCTGGGACACCTGGAACACTGGATTCTTCTGGGATTACAGGGACACTGGATTTTGCTGGGATTACTGGGACACTGGATTCCTCTGGGATTACTGGAACACTTGATTTCATGGGACACCTGGGACACTTGATCTGCTGGGATTGCTGAGACTCAGCTGGGATTACTGGGACACTGGATCTGCTGGGATTGCTGGTGTTTATCCCTGAATGCTCCTGTTGACAAAGGGCTGAGGGCATGAGGGAATAAAACAGGGTTACTCTTCTCTCCTTCATAATAGGGCTGGGGGACAGATCCAAAATCCATCAGAAAAGGAAAGAGCAGATTGCAGCTGTGCCCTTCCTTGCCTGTTTCCCTTCCTCTGCAAGCCAAGCACCCTAAATCACCTGAGCAGGTGACAGGCCCTGGCCCTGCTCCATTCCCACAGGCACCTTCTCTTGATTAGTGGAGACCAAAGCTCAGCATGCCCCATCTCCCACTGGAAGGACGAGATTTTGGGATTTCCTGATTGTAACTGACCCTTAACCTCCAGAGGAGGGAGGCTCTTCCACGGGAGGGACATTCCTGGCTGCAGCAGCACCTCCTGTGCCCCCTAGCCCCAGGAGATGGGAGCCAGCATTGCTCCAGCATCTAAAATTGCAGAGGGGAGGGGATAAACAGCCTCTCTCTGTGCCCATCCTGCCCAATGGTGCTGCCTGGATCTCTCCAACCCCGGGGCTGAGCCAGGCTGGAAAGGGGCAATGGGGACCTGAGGGTGAAGCCAAGGGACACCCACATCCCACTGGGAAGCAGGGTCCTGGAATGGGGGCTTGGGCTGGACTTTGGGGTCCCCACAGGAGAGGGGCAGATTCCTCCAGGACTCAGCCCCATCAGAACAAACCCAGAGCCACGTGCTGTGCTTGGAGGGACAGCCAGCACAGGGAGCTGGGATTGCTGCTGTGCCCCAGGATGAAACCTCACTGGGACGAGCCCCCACTGGGCCTTGGGGGTGCTCAGGAGTGTCACCAGCACCCCTCTGCACTGACAGAGTCTCTTCTCCTTGCTAATTATGGAATCACCCACCCCCCCAACCCCCCCCCACCAAAATGCAGTAGCAGAGGTCAAAACCCCAAGGGAAATGCAGGATAGAAAGGCAGAGAGCAACCTCAGCGAGGGCTTAGATCAGCTCAAAGCTTTAATTAGAAAAATAGACACAAATTTGAAATATTCCTGATAGAGGCCTTTTCTTTTTACAAACAGAATAATAATAATAATATTGAAATCACCTTTCCCAAGGGTCTGTTAGCACCGGTTGTCAGAGCTCGGTGGCCTCGCTCTCCCTGGGGAGAAAAGACCAAAGCAGCTGCAGCCCCGACGGGAAAATCTGCAGCCAGGAGCATCCCGGGAGGGAAATCACAGCCCGGGCGCTGAGTGTCCGCAGAGCCGCCTCGGGGCTGCTTTCTGTCTGTACACGGCTTTGCTTCTCCCTGCCACAGGAGCTGCAGGACGGCTCAGTGCCCGCGGTCCGGAGATCTTCTGCCGCCATCCCGCCCCTTCCTCGCTGCCCCGCGGCTCCTCCGCCGCCCCCTCCTCTCCTCAGGAGGGCATTCCCAGCCCGGCTCTCCCCCGAGCCGCTCGGGGCACCTCGGCAAGCGCCGCCCGCCAGCGGCACTCAGAGCGTCCCGAAGGAGAGCCCCACCGAGAAGAAGCCCAGACCCTTGAGCTTCTCCTCGCTGCGCGCCTTCTGCTTGAGGTGCACCTTGCTGTGCCGCTTCTTCTCGTCGCTGCGGGCGAAGCGGCGGCCGCAGGTGTCGCAGGAGAAGGGCTTCTCGCCCGTGTGGGTGCGGATGTGCGTGGTGAGGTGGTCGCTGCGGCTGAAGTTGCGCAGGCAGATGCGGCACTGGAAGGGTTTGTGGCCCGTGTGGATGCGCAGGTGCCGGTTGAGCTCGTCGGAGCGGGCGAAGCTGCGGACGCAGTTCTCCACCGGGCAGGCGAACGCCTTCTCGTGGGGCTTGGGGCAGAAGCACTTGGAGGAGCATTTGCTCCGCCGCGGCTTCTTCTTGGGCTCGGCCAGCGCGGCAGGGGCGGCGGGCAGCAGGGACGGGGGGTGGCCCAGAAAGTCCGCGGGGGGCACGGAAGGAGAGGGGTGAGGATGGAGGAGCTCGGCCGAGCCCAGCAGGCCCGGCAGCACCTCGGGCTGGGCCAGGGAGGCGTCGAAGTCCGGCATTAACGGGGCGGGGATGCTGTGGATCTTGGTGTCCCCGAAGTCCCCGCGGGCCGGGAAGTTCTCTGGCTCGCAGCCGAAGCCCAGATGGGTTCCGAAGCAGGCCGGCTCCTCCGGCAGGCTGCCGAGCTCCGGCTGGCAGCTGACCGACAGGACGCTCTCCAGCTTGGAGCCCAGCGGCTGGAACAGCCCCGGGCCGCTCTCGAAGCCTTCGGGCGAGTGGAAGCCCCCGGGCAAGTAGGCCTGGTGCTGCTGGGAGAGGGGCTCCCACTGCGCGCAGGGGGCTTTGAACTTGTCCAGGGGCGGCGAGGCGGAGGACAGCTTGATGTCCTGCTTGCTGTCCGGGAGCTTGGGCTGGAAGAAGCACTGGGAGCTGCTGGCCAGCGCGGGCTGTGCCTGCAGGGGCTGAGCGCCCTCGGCCGCGGGGAAGGCGCCGTAGCCCTCGGGGAACGGGGCCGGGCTGGAGCCGCTCAGCTCGGGCTGGCACGGCGGGTACAGCTCCAGCTGGCCCTGGGCCACCTCGGGGCACGGGTAAAGAGCGTCCAGGTGCCTCTGGTGGCCCTCGGAGGAGGCGAACGGGGAGATGCCCAGGATGCCCGACATCAGGTTGAAGAGGGACTCCTGGTCCTGCGGGTGCTCCGGTACCGCCTTGATGAAGAAGCTGCCGGTGTAGCTGAGCGAAGGGGAGGGCTGGCTTCCCAGCAGGGAGAAATCCACGGCCCCGCCGCTGCCGGGGGCGCCCAGCAGCTCACCTGCAAACAGAGCAGGGCGGTGAGAGGGATGCGGGGATGCGGGGCTGGGGGCGGGATGCGGGGAGCAGCGGGAGGCTGGTGCGTCACTGTGAGGTCTCCGTCCCTGGAAGCGCACTGGGAGCCCTGGATTCATCCCCGGCCCCAGCAGGACCCCCAGAACCCCCGCCCTGAGCTAGCTGAACCCCCAGGCCGGGGCTGAGGGCGGAGGAGGGGAAGGTTCCCCATTCCTGGATGCAGCCACCATTCCCAGCGGGGTCCCTCATCCCTGCCCGGCTCCCCCCCGCCCTTACCTCCAAGGAAATCGGCCTCTGCCAGAAGTTGCTGCTCAGGCTGCCCCAAGCCCTGCAGGTCTCCCGTTTTCATCTCGCAGCTCTCCTCATACTTGGAGTAAAGCGGGTCCGGGCAGGAGAAATCCATAACGTTGAGCATCTTCCCTGGAGACGCGGCCGGAGCGGGGGGGGCGGGCGAGGGGGAGCCGGGGATGCTCGGGATGAGCCGGGGAATGCCCGGGGAGAGCCGGGGGATGCTCAGGAGGGAGGCGAGAGATGCTCCGGGCGAGCCCGGGGATGCTCGGGGCGAGCCCGGGATGCGCTGGGAGCGCTCGGGGTGCCCGCACCGATCCGAGGGGTGCTCGGGGATGAGCGGGGGGGTGCCCGCACCGATCCCAGCGGTGCTCGGGGCGGGGGCCAGGGACCCCGCCGGTGCTGCCCGGGGGTGCTGGGGGCAGTGCGGGGGCGGGGGGGGGCAGGCAGGGCCCGGCGGCGGCGCAGCCCGAGCGGACACCCGGAGCTCCCTCCCCGCCGCCCCCTTTATAGCGGGAGCGGGGCTGCTCCGACCTTCCGCCGCAGCCATTTCTGGAGTCCCCAGTGAGGCTGCCGTGACGTAAATGCCCATATATGGACTCAGGATGTAGGCTAGGGAGTCCCAATAAGGAAATCTCTCCCGTGACGCCATGCCCTTCCCTCCCCCTTCCCTCCTCCCCTCCCCCTTTTCTCTCCCTCTGTTTTTCGTTTTTTTCCCCCCTTCCTTCTCTCTTTTTAACTAATAATCGCGATATTTTTAACAAATCTCTGCCGCTCTGCGTGCGTGTGCGCCCAGCATCCCCTCCCGCAGCTCCAGGAGGGTGTGCGAGCCCCAGGTGTGCAGAAAGAGCCTTTGCTCGGCCCCTGCGGCTCCCGGGATTTTGGGAGGCTGCGGGGCATCCCCGCGGCTCCGGCCCTTGCTCCGCAGCCTTGGCTCCGGTCCCGCCGTGGGCTGCTGCTCTCCCGGCTTTGCATCTCCTTCACCCTGTGCTATTTTTTCCCCGTGAATGCCTTTTGTTCCTTCTAGAAGCGCCAAAGGTGCCGGGTTTGCTCTTCCTCCCCTGGCCTCCTCTCCCGGCCGCATTTTGCGATCCTTTCCGCGGCATTCCGCCGCTGTTGGATGGGAGCGGGGGGTGGATGGCGGCTCCTCCTGCGGCAGAGAGAGGCCAGGAGGAGAAGGCAAAGGCTGCCAGCAGCTCCCTGCCGCCGGCATTCAGCCGGACTCGGAGCCGGGCTGGAGAAAACAGATCCGTGCTGCAAACCCCTCCAAACCCAGGGGGAAGCTCTGAGCAGGGATCGGAGGGATCCCGCAGCCCTGAGCATCCTCCCGGGGTGAAGCATCACCGCCGGCTGAACCTTCGGGAGCCGGGCCGGGCCGTGCTGCCGGCCCTGGAGCTTTGGAGATTTCCCGGTTTCCAGCAGTGATTTGGAGCGGATCCTGGGCAGGCAGGGACGCTTTGGGGACAGCGCTGTCACCGGCCTCTGGCACGGTTTGCTCTGGGCATTTTGGCTGCAGGGCTCAACCCCGGTGTGAGGGATGTTCACACAGTGCTTGGGGATAAACCTGCTGTTCCCAGAGCTCGCTGTGCTGGAGGGGGCTGCGGATGCAAAGGAGCTGGAAAAGAGGAGGGGGCCTCTCTAAACGCCTGCTTTCCCTGCCTCCCGGTGCTTCCAGCCCCTGCTGAAGGCCAGATGTGCTGGGGCCGTGCCCCAGATGTGCTGGGGCCGTGTCCCGTGCCCAGGCCCTGCCAGCTGGGGCTCCAGCTGTGGGGGGCCCTGCTCCCGAGCTATTCCTGGCTCCAGCATGAGTCACGGCATCACCTTGGGCAGATCCCCGGGATTTGTGTCTGGCAGCCCCTCCCCTCACTGGGGGCAGCTGCTGCCGCTGCAACCACACCCAGAGCCCTGGCACAGAGGCAAGGGGGTGACAACCCCCCCCCGGGCACTCAGGGAAGGAGCCCCGAGGGTCAGGCTGGAAATGAAAGAGGGGATGGAGGGATGCAGGCCGTGATCTGAGTGTGGAGAGGTTTGGTGGCATCCCGTTATTATCCCAGTCTGTCTCCTCACAGGAGAGGAGGGGAGCCCAGGGCAATGGCCAGACCATGGGTTTCAGTCAGTGACCCTGGAATTTGGAGCCTCAGGACATCATGGGGACCAGGATGGTGACCAGGTTTGAAATATGCCCCTGTGGCCACTGCACACCAGCCCAGCCTGCTGTGAGGGGTGTGCTGGGATCCAAGCAAGGGATGGGCCTGGGGTCTCTCCTCCAGCTCTCCTTGGCAGCATCACTGGACCCAGCAGGCTCTGAATTTATCTGGCTGTGCCCAGGGAGCTGGCAGGGATGTCAGGCTGTAGGATGTCTAGGACTTCCAGCCTCCCAGCTGGACCTGGGTCTTTGCCACACACACCCTGGGTGTGCTGCTGCCCTTCCTCCCAGACATGGAAAATCCCATCCCTCCTTTGAGACAACTCCATGGGGGGCTGCCTGCCACGGTCAGGGCCAGGGGCAGCTCTCATGGACCTCCCTCCATCCTCAGAGCTGATCATAAAACAGTGGCAATGTGAGAAAATCAACCGTCACCATGTGCTTTATAAACCCCCAGCTGCCTGTGCAGGAGTGGCTGCAAAGGTCCTGCCTGATGTCCCCACCTCCCCCAAGTGAATGCTTCCATCCTCTAAGTCTCATATAAATAGAGATTTCTATTTTAAAGCTTTGTATAAGGTATTTTTATATGCTACAAGCCGCAGCAGTTGGAAGCGGCCCTCCAGGACGGGAGCAGTGTGTCTGTGGAGGTGACACCACGCATGAGGTAATGGCAGAACGTGACCGGGGCTGGAGCCAAGCGCCGGCTCGGGCGCTGGCACCGCATCTCCCGAGCCAGAAGGGGCTGCGGGCTGCCGAGGGGGCGGGATCGCCGTCCTGGGGGGAACCGTGGCGTCACCGGGAGCAGGGAGGGAATCCGAGCCGTGTCCAGCTCACCCAGCCCGGGGCAGAGCGCGGGTGTGTGCCGGTCCCTGGGCTCTGTCCCGGTCCCTGGGCTCTGTCCCGGTCCCTGGGCTCTGTCCCGGTCCCTGGGCTCTTTCTCTCTCTCTTTCTCTCTCCCGGTCCCTGGGATGCTGCAGGAGCTCGGCCCGAGGAATTTGGCTCTGGAAGATGCCGGGGCAGCTCTCGAGTGGCCCCGGGGGCATCTCCCAGCCAAGGGCCAGCCAGGCACAGGGGCTTCGGCTCCCTCCCAAACCGGGAGCATCCTTGGGGCAGCAGGAGGACCCCGAAGCAGGGGCTGGTCCTTCCTTCCCTTCCTTCCCTTCCTTCCTTTCCTTCCCTTCCTTCCCTTCCTTCCCTTCCTTTTTCCTTCCCCCATCCATGCTCCCAGCTGGGTTTACAGCACAGAAACCCGGCCCCAGTTCTTGGCTTTGTCTGTTTTCTCCCCTGGTTTTCATCTTTCAGGCTTGGCTTGGCTCTGCCCTGGCAGCTTTTGGCAGGGGGTTGGAAGCTGCCAGGACTCCCGGCCGTGTTTGAGGAAGAATCTGCCATGGGAAGGAGGGGAATCATCCTCTTCCTCCCGCCTTGCCTTTCCACAAGTCAGAGAGGAACTGGGGAAGGTCTGGGAATAACTTGTCCCACTGAAACCTGAGCCCCAGGCAGGGGCAAGGGCAGAGATGGGCAGCGCTGATGTGAGAGTGGAATTCATTTTTCCAAAGGCTGGGCTGAGGGTTGGCAGCCAAACCCAGGGCTGTGTGCCCAGAGCCAGCAGGGAACTGGGGAAAGGTGTCAGTTCCAGATGTCTTCCCCAGATTCTGAATATCCCAGATTCTGAATATGCCTCTGCAGCCCCAGTGCCACATTTAGGGCTCCTCAGGGGATTTTCCCACTGATTCCTCTCCATTTCCTGTGCTGGGACGTGATGGAAGTTTTAGGTGAAGAAATCCCCGTTCCTGTGCCTTGGGAAGGTTCCCAGTGTTTCACCCTGGCAGGTTCACTCTGGATCCAAGGCTGCTCCATCCCCTCCTCCTGTGCTGAGGAAATTCCTGCTGGGAACACCCAGCCCTTCCCTCTGCATGGAGAGGGAGCCCAGGAAAGCTCTGCTGGCTCTGAGCGCTGCTCCTCAACATTCCAGAAGATGCTCCTGGAATTCCCAAGTGGTTTTTGTCCTGGAAGTGAGGGAAAGACAGCAACCCCCTGCACTCCCCACCTCCCCAGCACTTCCACCCCTCCTGGTGTCCCCTGGACTCTCTGCCCTCGGGGTTTGCTCAGCAGAGGAAGCAGGAGCAGCCGGTGGAAGTGGGAATTTTCAAGGAATCCCCCAGGGAAGTGCTGCTGCTCCCCCCGTGGCACAAAGGGCAGGGGAGGGCACCCAGAGGTGTCCTGCAGCACCCACGGCTCAGCAGCTGTTTGGGTGCTGCACCCACCCCTGGAATTCCCTTCCCACCTGCCAGAGGCATCTCCTTTGTGCCACCCCCACCAGAGCCACAGCAAAGCCAACCCCAATTCCTCAATGACCACCCCAGAGCGCAAATTCCTCAGGAACCAGCCCATGAATCCCGCAGGAACCACCCCATGAATCCCCCAGGAACCAGCCCATGAATCCCCCAGGAACCAGCCCAGAGCCCAAATTCCTCAATAACCACCCCATGAATCCCCCAGGAACCAGCCCAGAGCCCCAATTCCTCAATAACCACCCCATGAATCCCCCAGGAACCAGCCCATGAATCCCCCAGGAACCAGCCCATGAATCCCCCAGGAACCAGTCCAGAGCCTCAATTCCTCAATAACCACCCCATAAATCCCCCAGGAACCAGCCCATGAATCCCCCAGGAACCAGCCCAGAGCCCCAATGCCCCAGGAACCAGCCCATGAATCCCCCAGGAACCAGCCCATGAATCCCCCAGGAACCAGCCCATGAATCCCCCAGGAACCAGCCCATGAATCCCTCAGGAACCATCCCAGAGCCCCTCTGCAGCTCTCTGGGGTGGAGCAGGCAGCAGCATCCCAAGCTCCTGGAGCTGGCAGTGGGTTCCAGGGGCTGCCTGGCAGCTCAGCAGTGATTCCTGCTGGGATGGGACACTGGATCACAGAATTCCAGGATGGTTTGGGCCAGGAAGGGCCATTAAATCCCACCCAGTGCCACGGCAGGGACAGTCCCACTGTCCCAGTGCTCCAGCCCCAGTGTCCAGCCTGGCCTTGGGCACTGCCAGGGATCCAGGGGCAGCCCCAGCTGCTCTGGGCACCCTTGTTCACCCTCCCAGAAGAATTCCTGCCCAAATCCCATCCATCCTGCCCTCTGGCAGTGTGGGTCTCATCTCCTTGCCCTCCCTCTCCCTCTCCATCCATCTCCCCCTCCAGGAACACTCCAGAAGAAGGCAGAGCTCCTCATTTCCATGGAAACTGGCCCAGCCCAGGGGAGCTGTCCCCTGGGTACCATTCCTGCTGAGGATGCTCCAGGCACAGGAGGGGAGCTGGGGCACGGGCTCGGGCCCCTCCTGCTGCCCCCCAGCCCTGGGGAGGGGAAGGGATGATCCAAGGATCCTTCCCAGGCAGGAATTTCCTCAGAGCCTCAGCAGATCCAAGCAGCACGTGAGGCTCTGTGAAATGCCTGCCCAAAGGGGCTCTTTATTTTTAATTACTGGGCAGCAGGCTGGAATTTCAGAGCCTGGGCCAGGTGCAGGTCAGGGCTGATGGTTATCTCCCTGCTGGTTTTAGGTTCCTGCACATCTCCACGTTCTCTGGGTGCTCTGCTGGCAGCACAGCTCTCCCTGCCCTCCCCTTTCCAGATTCCTTCTCCTGCATCCTGGCTTTTTATACCCCAGGCTGTTGATTTTGGGGTGAAATCTCTGAAATGTGGCTGCTGCCTGCAGATCTGGAATGGCACTGAGCACAGGAATAGCAGGGCAGCTTGGCAAAGCACCACTCCTAAAAATAGGCAAGAGTCAGAAATAATCCCTGCAGCCCCCCAAATAACCAAATCCCACCCCAGCCTAAAGGCAGGGTGCTAATTCTGGCAGCTCTGGCAGCAGCCAGAGGGAGCAGCAGTGGGGTTTCTGTTCTCTCCTCCCCCCAATCCCAGTATTTTTAGCCTGGTTTTGCACACAGCAGTCAGGGCAGGAGGATTAACTGGCCCGGGGTGAGCAGGGGCTGAGCCAGGGCTCCAGGATTTGGCTCTGACAAAGTCAGAGAGCAGCAGGGGGCCATTTTCTCAACTTCCTTCTGAAATCACCTTGTTATCCAGAGAGTTGGTGTGCCTTGATACAAAGGCTGGGAAAAGCTGCAAACCTTCCCATGTCTTTCAGTTTGAATGAAATGATTCATTGAGCCTCAAATAGGTCTTTCTTCATTTATCTCACGCTGCTTTTAATCACCTCTAAACAAATTGTGCATGTTTTTAAATAAAACATGGTTCAAACCAAATTACTGGACTGCTTTATTTAGAAAAAGCCTGGAGCAAAACACTGAGCTTTAATTTTTTAGCTTTCAGCTGAAGCTCCTTCAACGAGCTCTGGGCATCGTTAGGATCCTAATTAGCTGCAGGGCACCCCAGGGCCCAGGGTGGGTGCCAGGCATGGGGCTGGGCAGGGTTTGGGGCAGGAGCTCAGTCTGGGTAAGAGTTTAGGGTAAGAGCTCAGCCTGGGCAGGGTTTTAGGGTAAGAATCCAGCCTGAGCAGGGGTTTTAGGGCAGGGACCCAGCCTGGGTAAGGTTTTAGGGCAGGGACCCAGCCTGGGTAAGGTTTAAGGCAGGAGCCCAGCCTGGGTAAGGTTTTAGGGTAAGAATCCAGCCTGGGCAGGGTTTTAGGGTAAGAATCCAGCCTGCATAAGGTTTTAGGGCAGGAGCCCAGCCTGGGTAAGGTTTTAGGGTAAGAATCCAGCCTGGGTAAGGTTTTAGGGTAAGAATCCAGCCTGAGCAGGGGTTTTAGGGCAGGGACCCAGCCTGGGTAAGGTTTTAGGGTAAGAATCCAGCCTGGGTAAGGTTTAAGGCAGGAGCCCAGCCCAGCCCAGGGGTTTAGGTCAAGGCAGAGGCTCACGGGGTCCCTCGCAGCTCCCAGGAGAGAAGGTGAGAAGTGCTGGGAGGGCTGAGGTGGTGTGGGGACAATGAGAGTGAGGGCACTGAGGTGTGTGGGGTGGCTCAGGTGTGCCAGGATGGCCCAGGTGTGCTGGGGACTCTGCCCAGGTGAGGTGCAAGCTCCAGCCCTGCAATCAGACCCAGGCATTCATTAATTCAGGGATGAACCCCTGGAGAGGGACAGGGCACGAAAGCTGAGCTGGGAAGGGAGGAGTTTCCTGCCCCAGGAAGGGAAAAGCCTCAGGTTGCTGTGTCCCCTCCCTGCCCAGGCAGCCACCCCAGCCCACACTCAGTTTTCCAGTGCCCAGGGGCATTTCTGGGAACTGGGGCTGGTCCTGGGAACGAGCAGGGAGCTCCTGGCTGTGCCAGGTCCTGCAGGTGGGTCAGAGCATCCCAGGCAGCTCCAGGCTGGCAGAGGGGCTGGGGGAGCTGGGAAGGGCTTGAGAATGCCCGAGGGAAATGGGGAAGGGGCTGGAGAATCCCTGAGGGAAATGGGGAAGGGGATGGAGGATGCCCGAGGGAAATGGAGAAGGGGCTGGAGGATGCTCGAGGGGAATGGGGAAGGGGCTGGAGGATCCCTGAGGGAAATGGGGAAGGGGATGGAGGATGCCCGAGGGAAATGGAGAAGGGGCTGGAGGATGCTCGAGGGGAATGGGGAAGGGGCTGGAGGATCCCTGAGGGAAATGGGAAGGCAGGGGTTCAGTCCCCATCCCTGGGGGTTTCCAAGCCCTGTGCATGTGGCACTGGGGGACAGGGCAGAGCTGGCCCTGGCAGTGTGGGGACCCCATAACCTTGCAGGGCTTTTCCAACATTCCCTGATTCCAGCCCCAGAGCCCAGAGGGAGCTCAGAGTGTGACCTGGAAGGGCCCAGGGACATCTCCTGGCTCCAGCAGCACAGGGGGGGATCCCTGGACCCTCACTCTGAGCGCACTGGACAGGTCATTCTCCATCCCACAGACTTTGGGGTGAAGAATGCCTCTGGCATCCACACTTCAGGCTGATCTTTCCCTGTCCCCCAGCTGGGCAGCCCAGCTGAGGGAGGAGGGAAACTCTGCTCCTCTCCTGGCTGAGCTGCAGAGCAGATTTAATTTGTGTTCATTTACATCCCACTCTAGAGCTCAGGGTTTTCCTAATTGCACACTGGCACAGCAAAGCAGCTGGTTTGGAGAGTTCCACCAGCTCCCTGCACTCCCAGCCTTTGGCATGAGCACCATGGAGTTTTATCAATGTGATTAATGCTAAAAGGAAGGGACTGCTCTCCTTTCACTCCTGGATTCTGGAGTTGAGTCAGGATCACAACACTGCAGCCACAAGCAATGAATCAGGGCTGGCTGGACTCCCCTTCCTTAGCAGCCTTTAAATTTGGAGGAGGAATTGATGGCACAGAGCTGCCTTTGCAGCCTGATGGGTTTATTGCATGGAGAGCAGAGTTAATAAATCTTCCTGCTGCTCTGATTAATGATTCTGGAGAGTGTCTCTCCACATTCTTGGAAGCTTTCCTGAGAAGGAGCAATGAGCTGGTCAAGGAAGCAAATAACTCTCACAAATGAAAAGCTGTTGGGTAAATTCATCTCAGGTGCTGCTCCCTCCTTGTGATCAGAGGGAAAAGGAGCTGAGGGGCCACGGGCACCACTGGGAATGGGGCTTGGAAAAGCTCCTGGGGTGCAGGGAGCATGGAATTACCTCTGCAACATCCCAGTGCACACTCAGAATCCCAGAATTGTTTGGTTGGAAGAGCCCTTCCAAGTCCATCAAGGCCAGTTTTCTTCCCAGCACTGCCCCATGTCCCCAAGTGCCACATCCACAGGGCTTGGGATTCCCCCAGGGATGGGGACAGAATGCCTGCCCTTTCCAATATTCCCCAATTTCCACCTGAGCTTCCCCTGGGGCCGTTCCCTCTCCTCCTGTCCCTGTCCCTGTTCCCAGATCCCAAATCCCCCCAGTGTCCCCTCCTGGCAGGGAGCTGTGCAGAGCCACAAGGTCCCTGAGCCTCCTTTGCTCCAGCTGAGCCCCTTCCCATTTCCTCAGGGATTCTCCACTCCCTTCCCATTTCCCTCAGGAATTCTCCATTCCCTTCCCAGCTCCTCAGGAATTCTCCATTCCCTTCCCATTTCCTCAAGGATTCTCCATTCCCTTCCCCTTTCCCTCAGGGATTCTCCATTCCCTTCCCATTTCCTCAGGGATTCTCCATTCCCTTCCCCATTCCCTCAGGGATTCTCCATTCCCTTCCCAGCTCTCAGCAGACCAGGTTTGCTCCCTGCTCCTCCCCTCTGGGCAGAGCTGGAGCTCCAAGCCCTGATTAAATCCTCAGGAATTAGAGGGAAACGCTGCTGTCCCGTTGCTTTGTGCCCAGAGCTGAGCTGGGTGATCAGAGGCAATCCTGGGTCACACACGGGCACAGAGCAGAGCTGCCCCCTCTGCCAGACACAAACACTCAGAATCAGCAAGAAGCACCAAATGCTGCCGGGACAGAGCAGCATCTCCTGAGGAACCCTTGGCAGCAGTCCCTGCTGCTGGCTGAACAGCAGTGCTGGAGCCTGTTGATGCTGTAAAGTTGTTTTTGGTTTTTTTTTGAGCTCTTTTTCACAGCTTTGCTGAGGGAAGCAGGATGTGCTGGCTGCAGGGACGGGCAGGGTGTGTGTGATGTGACAGCCTGGCATGACAGATGCAGCCTCAGCTCACACTGGCTCCTGCTGCCCTGCTCCAGTTCACCACTAAAAATAAACAGCAGAAGGAGCTGAGCCTGCTTCAAGGAATTCTGGGCAACAGATAAATAAAAATGAAACATGATGTTCCTCAGGGGAGGCACTTGTGAAGCTTGGTCACCTTTTTCAGTGCTGGACCTTTAAACCTCTGCCCTGGAAAAAAAAAAAATCACAAAATCAATGATTGTCTGTGGAAAACAAACATTTCCTTCCCTTACAGACAGGAAAAACAGCCAGAAAGGAGGATTCAGTCAGAGCTGTGGACCCAAACTGTTCAGGTAACACAAAGGTGACTCCCCATGTTGCTGGGGCTGCATACAAAGAAAATAATTTTATTTCCATTTTTTTCTAAACTCTTTCTGCTTCCAGGTGTCAGAGCAGTGCTCAGGCTCAGCCCTGGCTGCTGGGATTGCCAGGACTGGGTCAGGCAGTCCCTCAGAGTGCCTTTGAACTGGGGAATCCTCTGCAGGGGCTGGGCCGTGTCTCTCCCAGCTCCTGATCCAGGGAATCCTGGGCACTGACCCACCCCCAGCTCTGCCTGGGGCCTGCTGAGCATCCTCACTGCAGCCCTGGCCACACCTGGCCAATAGCAACACCGGGTTTTCATGTCCCCAGAATCAATTATTATTTATTTTATAACAGCTTTTAAGTCTTTGCAATGCCCTCATTATAAATAAATTATAATTATACGAATTAATTATACAAATAATATAATATATAATATATAATATATAATATATAATATATAATATATAATATATAATATATAATATATAATATATAATATATAATATATAATATATAATGTGTAATATGTCATATATAATATATTATATTATATATAATATATAACATATAATATATAATAATATATTATATATTATATATAATACATAATACACAATATATAATATATAATATATAATACATAATAATTCAACTGGGGTTGAATTTTGTCTTTGCAGCTCAAAAGAAGCTGGAAAAACCCACTGTGGACATTTGGTTCAGCAGCAGCACCTGCACAGGCAGTGACAGGCTGGGTTTGGAACTGGCAGATGAAGTTCTGTGCTGATGCAAATGGACCCTGTGCCCCACACACCTGATGAGCTCAGGACAGGTAAACAGAGCCCAGCAAAGAGAAGCAGCCAGTGCAGAGCCTGTGGACACCCCTGAGCCCCTCTGCCCATCTGGCAGCTCAGAGCCACCAGGTGGGACACTGGTCACCCTGTGTGCCTGTCCTGCAGCTCGGGCCAAGTGACCTGGGGCTGTCTGTGCACCCTGAAACCCCAGGGGAAGCTTTTCAAACACCACCAGATAAAAACAAGAATAATAATGCTGCTAGCAATGGTGGGGCAGCAGGATGGGCACAGCTGTGCCTGTCCCAGCTGTGCCTGTCCAGCTGTGACTGTCCAGCTGTGCCTGTCCCAGGTGTGCCTGTCCCAGCTGTGACTGTCCCAGCTGTGACTGTCCAGCTGTGACTGTCCCAGCTGTGCCTGTCCCAGGTGTGACTGTCCAGCTGTGCCTGTCCCAGCTGTGCCTGTCCCAGCTGTGCCTGTCCCAGGTGTGACTGTCCAGCTGTGCCTGTCCCAGGTGTGACTGTCCCAGGTGTGCCTGTCCCAGCTGTGCCTGTCCCAGCTGTGCCTGTCCAGATGTGACTGTCCAGCTGTGCCTGTCCCAGCTGTGCCTGTCCAGCTGTGCCTGTCCCAGGTGTGCCTGTCCCAGCTATGACTGTCCAGCTGTGCCTGTCCCAGCTGTGCCTGTCCCAGCTGTGCCTGTCCCAGGTGTGACTGTCCCAGGTGTGCCTGTCCCAGGTGTGACTGTCCAGCTGTGCCTGTCCCAGCTGTGCCTGTCCCAGCTGTGCCTGTCCCAGGTGTGACTGTCCCAGGTGTGCCTGTCCCAGCTGTGCCTGTCCAGCTGTGCCTGTCCCAGGTGTGACTGTCCAGCTGTGCCTGTCCAGCTGTGCCTGTCCAGCTGTGCCTGTCCCAGCTGTGACTGTCCAGGTGTGACTGTCCAGCTGTGCCTGTCCAGCTGTGCCTGTCCAGCTGTGCCTGTCCAGCTGTGCCTGTCCCAGGTGTGCCTGTCCCAGCTGTGCCTGTCCCAGCTGTGCCTGTCCCAGGTGTGCCTGTCCCAGCTGTGCCTGTCCAGCTGTGCCTGTCCCAGGTGTGACTGTCCAGCTGTGCCTGTCCAGCTGTGCCTGTCCCAGCTGTGCCTGTCCCAGCTGTGACTGTCCAGCTGTGCCTGTCCAGCTGTGCCTGTCCCAGGTGTGCCTGTCCCAGCTGTGCCTGTCCCAGGTGTGACTGTCCAGGTGTGACTGTCCAGCTGTGACTGTCCAGCTGTGCCTATCCCAGCTGTGACTGTCCAGCTGTGCCCAGGGTGCCCGGGCTCCACACAGCCCAGTCTCACCCTGGCACTGCTGGATCTCATTCCTGACACCTGCAGGGAGCAGGAGGAGCCCCAGACTCTCCCCCTGCTCATCCCACCCCACCCCACACCCTGCACAGGGCAGGAACTGCTCTGTCACAGCAATCTGAATTTTGGCTGCACAGCCTGGAGCAGCCCTGCCAACTTCCCTGCCTGTGGAATGCGGGAGTGATGACAGGGAGATTGGATGTGAATTCCCATCTGCCTCCCATGGCTGTTTTGGGCTTTAATTAATACTTACAAACTGCTTAAAAAGCCACATACAGGAGCTGTTATGTAAGCAGGAGTTATTATTATTAAAAAAACACTACGAGCGAGTTATTAGTCTGACAGATGGAATTATCAGAGGAATTATATTTTTATCAATCATCTCACGTTTCCTCTCCTCTCATTTTTCTTTTATTACCTTTCAGCTTGAGGTTGGCAGCCCAGCACGGAGCATTCACCACCAGGGTCAGGCAGAGCAGAGCCCAGGATGGAAAACCCTGGGATGTACTGAGCCCTGGAATGGGCTCAGGGCAAGGATGGATGGGGGGTCAGTGCCCCTGCCCTGCTGGGGGGATCAGTGCCCCCTGCCCTGCTGGGGGGTTCAGTGCCCCTGCCCTGCTGGGGGCTTCAGTGCCCCTGCCCTGCTGGGGGGTCAGTGCCCCCTGCCCTGCTGGCTCTGGGTCAGGCACAGCTCCACGGGGAGCTGGGGGTGTGAGGAGGGAGCCTGCCGTGGAAAACATCCCCCATTGCCCAGCAGGAATTTCCTCCATTGGAACTGGGGACTGCTGTGGTGGAGAAGGAAGATTTCCTCTCTGATCTTCTGGAGAGTTAATGGGGCTCCCCCAGGAATGTGACCTGGGGGATGCTGGTGGGTGCTGCCTTTAGGAAAAGCTCAGCTCAGGCTCACAGTCCGTGCCCACGGACTCTGCAGAGAGGGGCTGGGGGTGGATTTTGCCAGGGTGAGCTGCCAGAGGGCAGGATGGATGGGATTTGGGCAGGAATTGTTCCTGGCAGGGTGGGCAGGGCTGGCACAGCTGTGGCTGCCCCTGGATCCCTGGCAGTGCCCAGGCCAGGCTGGACACTGGGCTGGAGCAATGGGACAGTGGGAATGTCCCCATGGCAGGGGTGGCTCTGGGTGGGCTCTGAGGTCCCTCCCCACCCAAACCAGTCCCTGATGCAATAATCAGGAAGAGCTCCCAGAGCTCCCACAGTGGGAATTGCAGAGGAAGCTGCAATTCCACAGAAGCTGGGCTGGTGGTGAAGCAAAACTTCCCAGGACTTTGGGACAGGCAGATCCCCTGGGGAGGTGACTGTCCCTGTCCCACACTGGGACTGCCCCTTGTCCCATCCTGGGTGGGTAACTGTGAAAAACAAAATCTTCCTCCCCTGGGACACTGCTCTGCACTTGCTTCTGGCTGGGACTTTTACAGCCACAAGGCAGAAATACTGATTTTTATTATTGGATTTCTCTGGAGTTAATCTGTATCCAAAATGTGAAACATTTCTGAGATACATATCCTAGAAATAAGGAGTAATGGAATGGTTTGGGTTGGAAGGGACCTTAAATCCCATAGAGCCCCATCCCACCCATGACAGGGACACTCCCGCTGTCCCAGGGGATCCAACCTGGCCTGGGCACTGCCAGGGATCCAGGGGCAGCCACAGCAAATCTGGGAATCCCAGCCCAGGCAGGAATTCCTTCCCACAATCCCATCTAAACCTTCCCTCTCTCAGTTTAAAGTCATTACTCCTTCAAGAAAGAATAAAATAAATACTCCATGATAACACAGTTCTAACTTCTGTACAAGGAAATCCCATTTCCTTCTTTCCTGCACTGGGAATGACCAAATGGGACACCTGGATCCTGTAAAATCCTGGAATTCTGCTGCTTCCCTCCCATTGCCCCCTGCCCAAACACCCACCTGTGAAACCCTTCACACATTTGTTTTTGGCTCCACGTTTGCTTTTAATTGCTCTGTTAATTTAAGATGCAGTTACAGACTGAAATAGATAACCTGCTTGGCAGCCTGAGTTCCTAAAATAATCAAGTTCATTAATATGATTAAGAGGAAAATCTTTTACTGCTTCAGGTCCTCAGTACTGAATTGGAGAACGAGCACTGAAATAATTTCTCAGGTAGGTCTCATTTTTACAAAGTATAAAAACTCAGTTAATTTTAAAGGTTCCTGTCCCAAAATAGCCCTGTACTGTACTTTAATAGTAAAGCAATAAAAAAACCTCTCCATGAAGTAAGGAAGAAACACAATGTAAAATATTACAGCTCCCAGACACCCAGGGCATGACTAATGCTGGGGTGAGGATTTTGTGACTGGTCAGAAAGCAAGAAATAATAAGAGGATGCTTGTGCAATTAACACGGGGTGATGGTTTGCGATTTGTGGGATTTCAGTTACCAGTCTAAATTTAAACCCTTAATTTACCTAAATTGCAATTGCTCAGTCTGGTTACAGCCTTTTCTCAGCCAAGTCTGAAAATGAGCTGCAGTTGCACGTTACTGCTCTTACTTTGGAGGTTTATAATTATAACTCCAGCAATTTCAGGATGCTCAGATGGTTAAAGCTGAGGTAGTCACCCATTTCCCTGGGGAGGATTTGGGGAGGTCAAGCCCTGTACAAATTCCAGGCTTCTCTTCTTTCTCATGCCAGGTGAAGGCCAGGCCTCCATTGCTGTGGGTTCAATGGAAGGAACTCTTATTTGTATATAAATTATATAAAATAATAGTTTATTTACTGAATTTCCTCCCTGCAGTGCCCCTTAGCCCTGCCAGGCCAGAGCAGAAATCTTCTGCCCAGAGCAGGATTAAAAAGCACAGTGTGTGTGTCCCTGTATCTGTGTGTGTGTTCGTGTGTGTGATGGTTTTGAAAGCAAAACCAGTGAGAGACTCCAAGTCAGAAATACAATTTAATAGGAGAAAAAAATAGAGAAAAATAAAATACATGTGATAGTACAAAAGAAAAACCACTGATGGGGTCAGAATCCAAGCTGACACCCATCAGTCAGTCAGGGTGGTGACACAGTCCCATTCCATGGTGCTGCATCCTCCTGCAGGGGCAGATGTGGCTCAGCTGGAGCAGTGCTCCTGGAGAAGGTGCAGTTTCCTCTGAAGCTCCAGGGATGATGTGCAAGGCTCTGGCTTTCCTCTGGGATCCAGTGGAAAGGCTGCTCTGGTGTTCCAAATGTCAGTTTTTCTCTGGGTAGGAAAGGCTTGGCTCCTGCCCTGGCTGGAGCATCTCCCAGTGGGATGATGGAATTTTATCAGCCATGCCCTGGGACTCAGTGGCCATGAACAGGAGATATCTGCTGGAGGGAGGATGGGCTGTGGGGAGATAAAGATGATTGTCCAGCTGGTTTTTAACAATGGCCCATTAACAGGAGATATCCCCACAGGGATAAGAGTCACTGCCACACCCAGTTTTTAACAATGGCCCATTAACAGGTGATACCTGCTGGGTGAAGGGTGGGTCATGGGAAGGTAAAGATGACTGCCCCAGCTGGTTTTTAACACCTGACCCAGTAACAGGAGATATCTGCTGGAGGGAGGATGGGCTGTGGAAGATAAAGATGATTGCCCAGCTGGTTTAAAGATGCCCATGAGCAGAGAATGTGTGCCAGGGGATCAGGGGCACTGCCACACCCGGGTCAGCAGATGGGACAGAACACAGACCTTGGGGCACATCTTTACACTGTAACCTGGGACAGTGTGTCTGTGTCCCCATGTCTGTGTGTGCCCATGTGTGCCCATCTGTCCGTGTGTCCCTGTGTCCATCTGTCTGTGTGTCCGTGTGCCACCACGTTCCGAGCAGGATCAGGATCAGGGTGAGGAGCAGATGGTGCAGCACAGATGGCTCAGGGGGGAAGGAGCAGGGCCAGCTCTGCTCCCCGGGGCTGCTGCAGAGCAGGGCAGGGCAGGAGGGGCTGGGCAGCACGGGGGGAGCAGGGAAAGGCTGGAAGGGACCCGAAGGACCAGCAGCTGCCAACCTCTGCAACCTCCCACTGTACCAGGGATCCAGCCTGGCCTTGGGCACTGCCAGGGCTCCAGGGGCAGCAAATCTGGGAATCCCAGCCCAGGCAGGAATTCCTTCCCAAGATCCCAGCCCAATCTCCCCTTTCCCAGTGGAGCCATTCCCTGTGTCCTGTCCCTCCAGGCCTTGTCCCCAATTCCAGCTCTCCTGGAGCCCCTGCAGGGACTCTGAGCATCCCCTGGAATTTTCCCTTCTCCAGGGAACATTCCCAGCTCTCCCAGCCTGGCTCCAGAATCCTGGCAGCATTTCCATGATCTCCTCTGGACTCTCTGCAGCAGCTCCACGTCCTCCTGAATTTGGGATCCAGGGCTGGGGCAGCTCTGCAGGTGGGGGTCTCACCTGAGCCTGGGGCACAGGGACACAATTCCCACCTTTCCTTGGGATCAGCCCAGCCCTGGGGGCTCTGGGTCCCAGTCCAAGTGCCCAGGGCAGGTCCAGTTCTGTTCCAGGTCATAATGAAGAGAAAAAACCCTCTCAAGTCCACACTGAAGGCACCTGCCCTGGAGGAGTCAGTGGAGAAACAGGAAGATTCCAGAGAAGGACAAGACTTGAAGGTCAGTGGAACTTCTGGAATTGAGTCACAGGTCAGGCAAGGTGAGGATGAACCACTGGTTTTGAGATTGAACTTTTTAATATTTTATTCATTAAACTTTCATGAGGGACTCTGAAATGAGCATTTCTTAGGTCATGGAAAGGGTGGGCACTGGAAGAATCCTGGACAAGCTTCATCCACTGAACCCTGAGTCCTGAGCACTCAATCCAGGTGAATTTGCCAAGTCCTGAACTCCTCAGTGTGTTCAGGGACCCTGGAGGGGAAACAGAGGAGGGAGGGGCAGGAATGGGGGGTCAGAGTGCAGGTTTGGCCAGGAGAGAACCTGAGCTGTGACTGTGAGGAGAAATTCTCAGTCATGGTTGGGGTGTGGGGCTGTGGGGGCTGGAAGGGGGAGCAGAGACAGAGTGAGGTACCTGAGACAAGAGTGGGGAACATCACAAAACTCTCACATCAGGGGGAGAAGAGAGGCAGGTGGAGGGCAGGGAAGCTCCAGAGGCAGGGAAGGGTCACCACACATAAATTCTTGGGAGTTTCAGGCAAGATCCCATAAACTCCCGGGTGTTGTAGACAAGATCCCATAAATTCTTGGGAGTCCTTGGCAAGAAGCAGAACAAAGAAAGGGACATTCGAGGAGCAGCAGGGCATCAGCCAGGCAGCAGAGCTGGAAATGGAGTGGATCCCTCAGAAGAATGAATAGATAATGTTGGAGTCACCCTTCCCCTTCTTTGTTGAGATTCATCTGCCCAAAGATAGACTTTCCTGGCACAGACTCCTCCATTCCAGCAAGGCACGTTGGGTTCCTTTGAAGTCAACAGCAAAATTTGAGGACATGCTTCATCTCCTCCCAAAATAGAGACTAAAACAGATTAGCTGACTCATGCCCTAAAAGACTCTGATTTTCCCCCACAGATTACAAAGAGAGCTCACACACCTGGGTTTGGATTATTCTGTGCTTTGGGAATTGAACTTTCCATAAGTGCACAGTCCAAGCCAGGCCCAGCTCTGTGCACAGGACATGGAGAGGTCTCAGGGTGGGCTGGGACACTGGGGGGCAGGGGGAGAAGGGACCAGAGAGGGCAGCAGGCAGAGGGGGATGGCTGAGCACAGAGCCAGGGCTGGACCAGGGGCCACTATGGACATAACACTTGCCAGTTTAAGGCATTAATCAGAAAAAAAAGAGATATAAAAGAGATGAGATATAAAAAGGTGCTGTGGCTTTCCCAACCCCAGAGTCCTGATGCTGCTGCAGGTTGCACCAGTCTGAGGGTCTGGGCAGTCCTGGCACATCTGAGTCTGCAGTGCATCAGCACAACTAAAGAATCTTGGGATGGTTTGGGTTGGAAGAGACTTCAAACACCACCCAGAGCCACCCCTGCCACGGCAGGGACACTCCCACTGTCCCATTGCTCCAGCCCAGTGTCCAGCCTGGCCTTGGGCACTGCCAGGGATCCAGGGGCAGCCACAGCTGCTCTGGGCACCTGTGCCAGCCCTGCCCACCCTGCCAGGGAATCAGGGGCTGTGGATGTGTCCATGGGTGTGTCCCTGGATGTTTCCATGGCTGTGTCCATGGCTGTGTCCATGGATGTTTCCATGGGTGTGTCCATGACTGTCCATGGGTGTGTCCATGGCTCTGTCCGTGGATGTTTTCATGGGTGTGTCCCTGGGTGTGTCCCTGGATGTTTTCATGGCTGTGTCCATGGCTGTGTCCATGGCTGTGTCCATGGATGTTTCAATGGATGTTTCCATAGGTGTGTCCGTGGCTGTGTCCATGGATGTTTCAATGGATGTGTCCATAGGTGTGTCCATAGGTGTGTCCGTGGCTGTGTCCATGGATGTTTTCATGGATGTGTCCATGGATATTTTCATGGCTGTGTCCATGGCTGTGTCCATGGCTGTGTCCATGGCTGTGTCCATGGCTGTGTCCATGGATGTGTCCATGGATGTGTCCATGGATATTTTCATGGCTGTGTCCATGGCTGTGTCCATAGGTGTTTTCATGGCTGTTTCCATGGGTGTTTCCATGGGTGTGTCCATGGGTGTGTCCATGGATGTGTCCATGGATATTTTCATGGCTGTGTCCATGGCTGTGTCTGTGGCAGGAGGGGCAGCACACAGATCAGGGGCTCACTGGGTGATGGGCACAAAGGATTCCACTGCAGCAGCAGCAGCAGCAGGTGGGGTGGCACAGACAGCAAATGTTCTACAGGAGCTGCACTGCACCTGAGGGTGAGAGAAAATCTCCAGTTCACAGCGCTGCCATTTTTCATCTCTCTGAAATTCAGTTATTTTGTTGTTTAAACTTAGCACAGAACTCAGGGAACGTGGTGTTTCAGCTTCACAAGTGGTTTATTCAGGAGCTGATTTACCAATTCAAAGGCTACTCCCTACAGACTCCTACCAGAAATGTTCACTCATAAACCTCTGCTTCAATTAAAGACTTAGACCTTCAAACATTATCACAGCTGGAAAATCCATAATTAGCTGCACATTTTCTGGAGGAACTTTCCCCTGATTTGCCTGGGAACCTGGGGAAGGGCTCCACATATCCATCACCATTCCCAGCACTTTCAGCTCAGCATTAGAGACGCTGTGTGGGCAGATTTAATCGGTTCCTTCTCACTTCCTGGGGAGGAGAGGGATTGCATAAGATGTGAGTCAAGGCACGGTCCTGAGGCTGAGCCTGTGGCAGTGCAGGAGCTGTGCTGGGTGTCAGGCCAGGCAGCAGCTCAGAGCAGCCCCCTGCCCACCCTGGGGCCCTGCAGGAACCCCAGTGACCCGTCTGGTTGAAACTCAGCATTGCCCAGGACAGGGCTGGAGCTGCTCCTGCCATCCCAGCTGGCACTTTCACTCTCCACACTGGAGCCCTCAGGTAAATAAAGCTTCATTTGGGGATGTGCCCCCTCTCTCAGGCTCCCTGTTCATCCCAGTCCCCTCTTGGAGGGGTTTCCCCGGGTCCAGACCTCTCCAAAGCAGAGCTTTAATTGCACGTGGAAGAAAATTTTAAACAACTGATGTACCATTCACAGGAAGGCATCCCAGGCTTTCTTTAGGGTCAGGTTCCCATGAGATGGCTTTATTGACCCTAATTTGGAGTGTCTCACCAGAGTACCTAGAGCAGGTGTGTGATTTTCCTTCTGGGTTCACTGGAAGGAGTCTGTGCCCTCACAGACTGAACCCTCCTGAGTCACTTTCTCTACAGCACAGGGACACAGCTGAAACTTCAGAGCAGAGATTTCTGAGTGCCCAGAGCAGCTGTGGCTGCCCCTGGGTCCCTGGCAGTGCCCAAGGCCAGGCTGGATGGGGCTGGAGCACTGGGGCAGTGAGAGGTGTCCCTGCCATGCCAGGGGGGCACTGGGGGGGGGGGGGTTGAGTTCTTTTCCACCCCAACCCATTCCGTGATCCTGTCTGTTGCTTGGGGCTGTGAGGCAGCACCATCAGCACTGAAACCTGCCAGTGAGAGCTGTGCTGAGCCCAGGCTGCCCAGCTCGTTCTATCCCATTAAACTCATTTCCCAGCTTCATCCTGATTTGCTCTTTTCAGCTCAGGAGCCACAGCTAAGCCCAGATTCTGTTGATCCCCCAATGTGATTTATGCAGATTCAGCCAATAAAGCCTGCTGGGATTTCAGCAATCAGGGCACTTTGCAGGCAGCAGGAGGGGTCTGCTCCCAGCTGTGCTCACTGTTCTCTGTCCCAGCTGTGCACAATTCTCTCTGTCCCAGCTGTGCTGGCACTGCTCTCTGTCCCAGCTGTGTTCTCTGTCCCAGCTGTGCTCACTGTTCTCTGTCCCAGCTGTGCTCTCTGTCCCAGCTGTGCTCACTGTCCCAGCTGTGCTCACTGCTCTCTGTCCCAGCTGTGTTCTCTGTCCCAGCTGTGCTCACTGCTCTCTGTCCCAGCCCTGCCCTGCCCTGTCCCCCCTTTTCCCCCGGCTCTCCCTGCTCCCCCCTCCCCATCCATGCTTCCCTCCTCTCATTCTCCCCTGCTCAGGAGCTCCAGCTCCTCCTCAGCCTCCCTCTCCCAGTTCCAGGTTCCATGTCCTGCAGCCCCAGGCTGAGCTCCCTCCCCGGCAGTGACAGTGACAGCCCAGCTGCTGTTTTAGGTGGCAGCCCCTGCTCTGATGGCATCTCCTGCCTCTCTCAGCACTGCTGTGTGCCAGCACTGCCTCCTCCTCGCTGCCCACCCTGACACCCCTCACCCTCGCTCACCTGCCTCTTCCTCTCCATTCTTTTAACTGGAGCTGCATGTAGAGATTACCTGGATCTGTCCCACGGAACCAGATCCATTTTTTCAACCACAAACCAGGGAGAAAATGCTCAGTCAGGTGTTAAGTGTTCTTAAGTTACCTGATACTGAAATACACAGACACTAACCAGCTGTGATTTATTTTCCAGAACGGCTGAGGAATCCTGTTGATCAGACCCCAGTGATGATGAGTTTCCAGCTCCCTTGGAGCATAGAAATCCTGACGCTGAAAACTTGGCAATTAACACATCACTGGCACCAGCCACGGCCTGATGTTCAAACATTCCTTTTTCCCAAGGTATCTGTAGTCACGATTGTATTTTACATTCTCCCCTGCAATTAGCACATTAATCAATCCCCGTATTTTAATGTATTACATGTCACCTTTAAAAGCCCCCGAGGCTGACAGAGTTTTGGGGGAAGGCAGGTTCTTCTCTTTCCAAGAATCTCCCCCAGCGATGGCCTTTCTAAAAATTCCTGTGCCATTTTCATTTCGAGTGACATTTCACTGGAAAGGATCTGAGCACATCCCATGTCAGCCTGAGTAAGTCTCTGGATATCGTTAGTCAATTAATAAAAATGTGAACAGCTTCCCCTGCGATGTGCGAGCGATAAACATTCCTCCTCCCCTCCTGCCTGCGAATTGCTGTGCTAAAAACACAGTTTCGGGGCTGTGTGACGGGAGGAGCCCCCGCAGGTTCCCGGCGGCGCTCGGAGCTGCTCCCAGCGATCCGGCACTGCCGGGGCTGCTGATCCCAGCGATCCGGCACTCCCGGGGCTGCTGATCCCAGCGATCCGGCACTGCCGGGGCTGCTGATCCCAGCGATCCGGCACTCCCGGGGCTGCTGATCCCAGCGATCCGGCACTGCCGGGGCTGTTGATCCCAGCGATCCGGCACTGCCGGGGCTGCTGATCCCAGCGATCCGGCACTGCCCGGGGCTGCTGATCCCAGCGATCCGGCACTGCCGGGGCTGCTGCAGCTCCCAGCGATCCGGCACTGCCGGGGCTGCTGCAGCTCCCAGCGATCCGGCACTGCCGGGGCTGCTGCTGCTCCAGCGATCCGGCACTGCCGGGGCTGTTGATCCCAGCGATCCGGCACTGCCGGGGCTGCTGATCCCAGCGATCCGGCACTGCCGGGGCTGCTGATCCCAGCGATCCGGCACTGCCCGGGGCTGCTGATCCCAGCGATCCGGCACTGCCGGGGCTGCTGCAGCTCCCAGCGATCCGGCACTGCCGGGGCTGCTGCTGCTCCAGCGATCCGGCACTGCCGGAGCTGCTGATCCCAGCGATCCGGCGCTGCCGGGGCTGCTGCTGATCCCAGCGATCCGGCACTGCCGGAGCTGCTGATCCCAGCGATCCGGCGCTGCCGGGGCTGCTGCTGATCCCAGCGATCCGGCACTGCCGGGGCTGCTGATCCCAGCGATCCGGCGCTGCCGGGGCTGCTGCTGATCCCAGCGATCCGGCACTGCCGGGGCTGCTGATCCCAGCGATCCGGCACTGCCCGGAGCTGCTGCTCCAGCGATCCGGCACTGCCGGGGCTGCTGATCCCAGCGATCCGGCACTGCCGGGGCTGCTGCTGATCCCAGCGATCCGGCACTGCCGGGGCTGCTGATCCCAGCGATCCGGCACTGCCGGGGCTGCTGATCCCAGCGATCCGGCGCTGCCGGGGCTGCTGCTGATCCCAGCGATCCGGCACTGCCGGGGCTGCTGATCCCAGCGATCCGGCGCTGCCGGGGCTGCTGCTGATCCCAGCGATCCGGCACTGCCGGAGCTGCTGATCCCAGCGATCCGGCACTGCCGGGGCTGCTGATCCCAGCGATCCGGCGCTGCCGGGGCTGCTGCTGATCCCAGCGATCCGGCACTGCCGGGGCTGCTGATCCCAGCGATCCGGCACTGCCCGGAGCTGCTGCTCCAGCGATCCGGCACTGCCGGGGCTGCTGATCCCAGCGATCCGGCACTGCCGGGGCTGCTGCAGCTCCAGCGATCCGGCACTGCCGGGGCTGCTGCAGCTCCCAGCGATCCGGCACTGCCCGGAGCTGCTGCTCCAGCGATCCGGCACTGCCGGGGCTGCTGCAGCTCCCAGCGATCCGGCACTGCCGGGGCTGCTGCTGCTCCCAGCGATCCGGCACTGCCCGGAGCTGCTGCTCCAGCGATCCGGCACTGCCCGGAGCTGCTGCTCCTTCCAGCACCATCTGCGGCTTTGCTTTCCTCTCCCTCGGCCACCCCAGGGTGCTGCTCCCCTCCAGGGTTGGAGATGGTTTTTAAGGATGTGGGTAAACAGGCACTGGGGCAGGCTGAGCCGCAGACCTTTAATTGGGTTTGTGACAGGAGATGCGGTTGAGTTTCAAGCTGCGTTTTCTTGACAGCGTTGTAATTATTTTAAGGAATGTTTGCCTTGCTGCGCTTGAGCGTTCACATTTATCTAGGGCTGAAAAATAACACCCAAGTGAGTGCAGAGCCAGGGCAGAGCCACTGGAGACACAGCAGGCAACTGCCCGAGCAGATAAATAACTCGGGAGACAGGAAACCTTCTGGAAGTGCTTTATTTTCCAGTCACTTCAGCCTCCCTGCAGGTAGAGGGGGAAAACTGGTGCAGTTATTTATTGTCTGGGCTGCAGAGAGCTGGGCAGTGTGGGGCTGATCAATGTGGACAGTGAAACAGGAAAGTTGAATTGCTGCTGAGATGAGCTCAGTGACCGAGAGAGATTAACTGGGTTCTGTCAGTGGAGCTGCCTGGGGAGCTGGTGGTCAGGGGATGGCACAGGGACTGGCACAGGGGATGGCCAGGGGATGGCACAGGGGCTGGCCAGGGGATGGCACAGGGGATGGCCAGGGGATGGCACAGGGACTGGCACAGGGGATGGCACAAGGGATGGCACAGGGGCTGGCCAGGGGATGGCACAGGGACTGGCACAGGGACTGGCGCAAGGGATGGCACAAGGGGTGGCACAGGGGATGGCACAGGGGATGGCCAGGGGATGGCACAGGGGATGGCACAAGGGGTGGCACAGGGGATGGCACAGGGGATGGCCAGGGGATGGCACAGGGGATGGCACAGGGGCTGGCCAGGGGCTGGCACAGGGGATGGCACAAGGGATGGCACAGGGGATGGCACAGGGGATGGCACAAGGGGTGGCACTGGTGCTGGCACAGGGGATGGCACAGGGGATGGCACAGGGATGGCACAAGGGATGGCACAGGGGCTGGCACAGGGGCTGGCCAGGGGATGGCACAGGGACTGGCACAGGGGATGGCACAGGGGATGGCACAAGGGATGGCACAGGGGCTGGCACAGGGGCTGGCCAGGGGATGGCACAGGGACTGGCACAGGGACTGGCACAGGGGCTGGCACAGGGGATGGCACAGGGACTGGCACAGGGACTGGCACAGGGGATGGCACAGGGACTGGCACAGGGACTGGCGCAAGGGATGGCACAGGGGATGGCACAGGGGCTGGCACAGGGGATGGCCAGGGGCTGGCACAGGGGAAGGCCAGGGGCTGGCACAGGGGATGGCACAGGGACTGGCACAGGGACTGGCACAGGGAATGGCCAGGGGATGGCACAGGGGAAGGCCAGGGGCTGGCACAAGGGATGGCACAGGGACTGGCACAGGGACTGGCACAGGGGATGGCACAGGGGATGGCACAGGGGCTGGCACAAGGGATGGCACAGGGGATGGCACAGGGGCTGGCACAGGGGCTGGCACAGGGGATGGCACAAGGGATGGCACAAGGGATGGCACAGGGGATGGCACAGGGGAAGGCCAGGGGCTGGCACAGGGGATGGCACAGGGGCTGGCACAGGGACTGGCACAGGGGATGGCACAAGGGATGGCACAGGGGATGGCATAAGGGATGGCACAAGGGGTGGCACAGGGGATGGCACAGGGGATGGCCAGGGGATGGCACAGGGGATGGCACAGGGGATGGCACAAGGGATGGCACAGGGACTGGCACAGGGGATGGCCAGTGGCTCCAGTCCCTGTCAGAGATGCTGGCCCAGGACTCCTGTCCCTGTCCCCAGCAGGACTGGCACTGTCACAGTTGGTGGCCCAGGACTCCTGTCCCTGTCCCCAGCAGGACTGGCACTGTCACAGTTGGTGGCCCAGGACTCCTGCCCCTGTTCTAGGACAGCACTGGCAGTGCCAAGTCACAGAGCTGCACCTGCTGCCTCAGCTGCCACCTGCTCTGCAGCTTCAGGGGAGCCAAATGCCACAGGAAAATAAATAAAAATCCTGGTTTTAGCAGGAAATTCCTCCTCTGCCCTTGCTGCAGCAGGTGAAATTCAGAATGTTAATCAGTGCTTGTGCTGAGTGCCTCAGGGAGAGTTATCACAGAATCAGCGAGTCATGGGAGGGGCTGGGTTGGGTTAAAACCATCCAGTTCCAACCCCCTTGTCACGGGCAGGACCTTCCACTGCAGCAGGGTATGGCAGAGGAAAGCAGGGGAAGCAGAGCTCTCCTTCCCTCTGGGCACTGGAGGGAAGAGAGGCAGGGATCAGGGATCAGGGAGCAATGGGGGTGGCAGGGATTGGGGATCAGGGATTGGGGATTGGGGATCAGGGAGCAATGGGGGTGGCAGGGATTGGGGATCAGGGATTGGGGATCAGGGATTGGGGATCAGGGAGCAATGGGGGTGGCAGGGATTGGGGATTGGGGATCAGGGAGCAATGGGGGTGGCAGGGATTGGGGATCAGGGATTGGGGATCAGGGATTGGGGATCAGGGAGCAATGGGGGTGGCAGGGATTGGGGATCAGGGATTGGGGATTGGGGATCAGGGAGCAATGGGGGTGGCAGGGATTGGGGATTTGGGATCAGGGATTGGGGATTGGGGATCAGGGAGCAATGGGGGTGGCAGGGATTGGGGATCAGGGATTGGGGATTGGGGATCAGGGAGCAATGGGGGTGGCAGGGATTGGGGATCAGGGATTGGGGATTGGGGATCAGGGAGCAATAGGGTGGCAGGGATTGGGGATCAGGGAACAATGGGGGTGGCAGGGATTGGGGATCAGGGATTGGGGATCAGGGAGCAATGGGGGTGGCAGGGATTGGGGATCAGGGATTGGGGATCAGGGATCAGGGAGCAATGGGGATGGCAGGGATTGGGGTTTGGGGATCAGGGAACAATGCGGGTGGCAGGGATCAGGGAGGATGGCAGATATCAGGGATCAAGGATCAGGGATTGTGGAGGATTTTGTGGATCAGGAAGCAATGGACACCCAGATCTGAAGCTGTCCATGGAGAGCTTCATCTCATCTTCTCCACCTGCCCAAACTATGGAGCATCTCCCCAAACTCTGAGTCCTTTCAGCCCAACTGGGAAATGGTTCCTGCAGACCACCAGAGACCCCACTCCCACTGGAGTGCTTGGGGTGAGGTGAGTGGGATTCCCACGGAGGAAGATCCCACCTCACTGCTGCCAACACCAGGCTGTCTGAGAATGCCTGATGGGGGATTTCAGTGTCCATCCACAACTAGGGGCTCCAGGAGAGCTGAGAGGGAATTGGGACAAGGGAGGGAGGGGCAGGACCCAGGGAATGGCTCCCAGTGCCAGGGGCGGGGCTGGGGCAGGAGGGCAAACACAGGAAGGTTTTATTCTCAGAAGGGGTGGCTGGGGCTGCCCAGGGAGGCTGGCAGTGCCCATCCCAGGAGGTGCCCAAAAAGGGCTGGATGTGGCACTCGGTGCCCTTCTGGTGACAGGGGTGGCTCAGTGCCCTGGCTGGTGACAGGGGGGGACTCGGTGCCCTGGCTGGTGACAGGGGTGGCTCAGTGCCCTGGCTGGTGACAGGGGGGGACTCGGTGCCCTGGCTGGTGACAGGGGTGGCTCAGTGCCCTGGCTGGTGACAGGAGGGACTCGGTGCCCTGGCTGGTGACAGGGGTGGCTCGGTGCCCTGGCTGGTGACAGGGGTGACTCGGTGCCCTGGCTGGTGACAGGGGTGGCTCAGTGCCCTGGCTGGTGACAGGGGTGACTCGGTGCCCTGGCTGGTGACAGGGGGGGACTCAGTGCCCTGGCTGGTGACAGGGGTGACTCGGTGCCCTGGCTGGTGACAGGGGGGACTCGGTGCCCTGGCTGGTGACAGGGGTGGCTCAGTGCCCTGGCTGGTGACAGGGGGGGACTCGGTGCCCTGGCTGGTGACGGGGGGACTCGGTGTCCTGGCTGGTGACAGGGGTGACTCGGTGCCCTGGCTGGTGACAGGGGGGTGGCTCAGTGCCCTGGCTGGTGACAGGGGGGGACTCGGTGCCCTGGCTGGTGACAGGGGGGGACTCGGTGCCCTGGCTGGTGACAGGGGGGTGGCTCAGTGCCCTGGCTGGTGACAGGGGGGGACTCGGTGCCCTGGCTGGTGACAGGAGGGACCCGGTGCCCTGGCTGGTGACAGGGGGTGACTCAGTGCCCTGGCTGGTGACAGGGGTGGCTCAGTGCCCTGGCTGGTGACAGGGGTGACTCGGTGCCCTGGGCTGGTGACAGGGGGGTGGCTCAGTGCCCTGGCTGGTGACAGGGGTGGCTCAGTGCCCTGGCTGGTGACAGGGGTGACTCGGTGCCCTGGCTGGTGACAGGGGGTGGCTCAGTGCCCTGGCTGGTGACAGGGGTGACTCGGTGCCCTGGCTGGTGACAGGGGGGACTCGGTGCCCTGGCTGGTGACAGGGGTGGCTCAGTGCCCTGGGAGGGCTTTTCCAGCTCCAGTGATCCTGTCAGATCAGATATTACAGGGAAATGTTCCTGGCACAGGTTCCCAGCTGTGGCTCCCCTGCCCCTGGGGAGGGGTCTGTGCCCCCGCAGCTCTGGCTGCCCACAGGTGAACTAATACTGCTGAGCTGCTTGCAGGCTCTGGGGAATTTAATTCATTTCAGGAGCTGCACTTAAATATGAATGATTTGTATCTCGTTTGTGCCACTGGGCTTCTACCCAGAAAAAGAGATGCAAAACTTGATTCTGAGCTTTAATGAGACTTTAATTTTTATGAACATTTTTTTGCACATGTAACAGGGTTGATATGGGCTATAAAGCCACGATAAATGAAATGGTTGGGTTGGTGGGGGCTGCAGTCACATCTATTGGCATTAAGGGGATTGTGAGTCTGTGCATGGCCCCTGATCCCACTATCCCATCCCATCCCATCCTATCCCACCCCACTATCCCACCCCACTATCCCACCCCACTATCCCACCCCACTATCCCGTCATCCCATCCCGTTATCCCATCCCATCCCATCCCATCCCATCCCATCCCATCCCACTATCCCACCCCACCATCCCATCCCACTATCCCATCATCCCATCCCGTCCCGTGCAGACTCCTGGCCCCGCCCCCAGCCCCGCCCCCAGCCCCGCCCCCGGCCTCATCCGGGTACTTTCCCCGCCCGCCAAAACCCGCGCGGGCGCTCCCGCAGCCCCGCCCCTCCCCGTGCCCGCCAATCACCGCAGCTCGCGCCGCGGCCCCGCCCCCTCACGGACCAATGGCGGCGCGGGGGGGAGAGGGCGGGGCCGGCGCGTGCGCGCGCGGGATGGGCGCGAGTCCCTAGCGACGGGCGGGAGAGAGAGAGAGAGAGCGGGACAGACGGACAGACGGACACAGCGGGACAGACGGGCACAGCCGGGCACACGGGCACGCCCCGCCGCCATGGAGCGCGCCCAGCAGCGGCAGCAGGCGGCGGAGGAGCGCGTTCAGGTGAGCGGGCTTCGGGCGGGCGGGAGCGGCCGCTCACCGTCCGCAGCGGTTGTGTCCGTGTGTCCGTCCGTGTGCGCCGTGCTCTCTCCGTGCTCCTCGTGCTGCCGGCCCGGTGTCCCCTCGGGCCCGGTGTCCCTCCCGCTGGAAGGGTTCGTACCGTGTCCCTCGGTCCCTCTGTCCCGGGAGCAGCTGGCGCTGGCTCCGCTTTCCTGTTGCTCCTGGCCCGGGAATGCCGCGCGTTCTGTTAATTGCTGATTAGAGTTGGGAAGCGTGGATGGTTGTGTTCCCTGCGGGCGGTGGGTGCAGCTGGCTGGGTCATGGGCTGCAGCCATGGACCCACAGCGTGCTCTGCTTGCAAGGGACTGGAAACTGCCCCAGTGCCCCCCTGCCATGGCAGGGACACCTTCACTGTCCTGGTGTCCAGCCTGGCCTGGGCACTGCCAGGCTCCAGGGACAGCCACAGCAAATATGGGCACCCTGTGTTCCCCCCTTACAGGGAAGGGTTTATTCCCAGTATCCACTGGGATATCATCTCTCAGCTTTTAATTTAAAGCAGTTCCACCTTGTCCCTTCAGTACCTGCCAGTTTAAAAAGTTGTTCCTGTATTTTAAGAGCCCCTTTGAGCACTGGCAGGTGCTGGAGTGTCCCCAGTGCCCTGTTTCCTCCAGGCTGAGCTGGCTCCATGCTCTGTGCACTTGGCTGTGCTCACAGCCATGCTGGAGACAGGGAGGAGACCCTGCAGTTAGTGCCCATCCCATTATCCCATTATCCCATTATCCCATCCCTGCAGGATCAGTGTCTGCTGAGCTGGCACCTGTGAGAGCCCTGGGCAGTCCCCCTGTGCTGTGCTCTGCTGTGGCCCTTGCTGGTGACTGTCCCCAAGTGTCCCTGTGGTGGCTCCAGAGCCAGGAGGGAGCTCAGAGGAGCAGCAGCTGCCTGGAGAGCAGAGGCAGATGCTTTGTCAGCTTCTAGGAACACTCCCTGGGAGCAAGGACAGGCTGGGGCAGGCTCAGTCTTACCAGGACAAATAATAGAAACTGGAGCAAAGGATGGAAACAGGGAATAACTGGGACACCTTAAAGGCAAGTCTGGCTTTGGTGGCCATGGGAACTCAGTGTAGTTTTAATGCAGGTTCCATAAACCTTCTGCAGAAGGAGCTTCCCTGTGTTTTCAGGAAGGAAAACTTGCCACAGGACAGCAGGGCTGGATCGGGCACTGCTGCTTATTCTTGTCTGTCTTTAAATAGAAATGTGTTCATTTGGGAGCTGACCTGCAGGTAGTGATCAGAGTGTAACAGTGAGGAGGAATTCTCTAACCCACAGAATGAGGTTTCTTTGTTGATATCACTTTTAACATCAGCTTTGTCAACTTTGCCCGTTTCCTCTTTCAGTTTGTTTTTGATGCTGAGGATGATTTAAGCCCTGCCCTACCAAGATTTTAGTTCCACATTTAGCTAAATTTGAGTGTGACAAATGAAGGATCAGGTTTCTGGTTTTCATTGTGAAATGCTGCAAATTGATGGCTACATTTCAGAATATCTGTAATTCCTTGGGATTCTGCTTTCTGCTTTTTCTCTTTTAGAGGTAAGGAGGGATAGCAGACTAAGGGGAAAAAAATCCACAACAACCCAACTCTTTCTATTATCATGGTTTTATAGCCACATCAGTCCTGTTACATGTGTAAAAAATAATGTTCATAAAAAAATCAAAATCCCATTAAACAGCAGAATCAAGTTTTACATCTCTTTTTGGCTAGAAGCCCAGTGGCACAAATTAGATACAAATGATTCAAATTTAAGTGCAGTTGCTGAAATTAATAGAAATTCCCACTGTGTGCAAACAGCTCAGCACTGGAAGCACATCTGTGAGCACAGAACAAAGGCTGACTGCAGTGTGTCCATGTGAGCACCCCAGGAATTTCTGCTGTGTCCCTGTCACTGCAGTGTGTCCCTGTGAGCACCCCAGGAATTTCTGCTGTGTCCTGTCACTGCAGTGTGTCCATGTGAGCACCCCAGGAATTTCTGCTGTGTCCCTGTCACTGCAGTGTGTCCATCCTGAGCACCCCAGGAATTTCTGCTGTGTCCCTGTCACTGCAGTGTGTCCATCCTGAGCACCCCAGGAATTTCTGCTGTGTCCCTGTCACTGCAGTGTGTCCATCCTGAGCACCCCAGGAATTCTGCTGTGTCCCTGTCACTGCAGTGTGTCCCTGTGAGCACCCAGGAATTTCTGCTGTGTCCTGTCACTGCAGTGTGTCCATCCTGAGCACCCCAGGAATTTCTGCTGTGTCCCTGTCACTGCAGTGTGTCCATCCTGAGCACCCCAGGAATTTCTGCTGTGTCCCTGTCACTGCAGTGTGTCCATCCTGAGCACCCCAGGAATTTCTGCTGTGTCCCTGTCACTGCAGTGTGTCCATCCTGAGCACCCCAGGAATTTCTGCTGTGTCCCTGTCACTGCAGTGTGTCCATCCTGAGCACCCCAGGAATTTCTGCTGTGTCCCTGTCACTGCAGTGTGTCCCTGTGAGCACCCCAGGAATTTCTGCTGTGTCCCTGTCACTGCAGTGTGTCCCTGTGAGCACCCCAGGAATTTCTGCTGTGTCCCTGTCACTGCAGTGTGTCCCTGTGAGCACCCCAGGAATTTCTGCTGTGTCCCTGTCACTGCAGTGTGTCCATCCTGAGCACCCCAGGAATTTCTGCTGTGTCCCTGTCACTGCAGTGTGTCCATGTGAGCACCCCAGGAATTTCTGCTGTGTCCCTGTCACTGCAGTGTGTCCATCCTGAGCACCCCAGGAATTTCTGCTGTGTCCCTGTCACTGCAGTGTGTCCCTGTGAGCACCCCAGGAATTTCTGCTGTGTCCCTGTCACTGCAGTGTGTCCATCCTGAGCACCCCAGGAATTTCTGCTGTGTCCTGTCACTGCAGTGTGTCCATCCCCAGTTAAATCCCATTTTTTTTCCCAGTTCAATCCCAGTTTTCCCAGATCAATCCCAGTTTGTTTCTCCCATTCAGTCACAGTTTTCCCATATAAATCCCAGTTTTTTCCCAGTTCTGTCCCAGTTTTTGCAGATCAATTCCTGTTTCCCTGATCAATCCAGTTTTCCCAGTTCAATCCCAGCTTTTTTCCCAGTTCAGTCCCAGTTTTTTCCCAGATCAATCCCAGTTTTTCCAGATCAATCTCAGTTTTCTCATTTCAGTCCCAGTTTTTCCCAGTTCAATTCCAGTTTTTCCCAATTTAGTCCCAGTTTTTCCAGTTCAATCCCATTTTTTTTTTTCCAGTTCTTTTCCAGGTTTCCCCAGTTCATTCCCAGTTTCCCCAGCTCCCAGGTGATTCCCGGTTCATTCCCAGCTCCCAGTTCAGTCCCAGTTCCCAGTTCATTTCCCGTTTCCCCAGTTCCCAGTTCGTTCCCAGTTCATTCCCAGTTTCCCTGGTTCATTCCCAGTTTCCCTGGTTCATTCCCAGTTTCCCTGGTTCATTCCCAGTTTCCCCAGTTCATTCCCAGCTCTCAGTTCAGTCCCAGTTTCCCCGGTTCATTCCCAGTTTCCCCAGTTCCCAGTTCATTCCCAGTTTCCCCAGTTCCCAGTTCATTCCCAGTTTCCCTGGTTCATTCCCAGTTTCCCCAGTTCATTCCCAGTTTCCCCAGCTCCCAGGTGATTCCCGGTTCATTCCCAGCTCCCAGTTCATTCCCAGTTTTCCCCAGTTCATTCCCAGTTTCCCCAGCTCCCAGGTGATTCCCGGTTCGTTCCCAGTTCATTCCCAGTTTCCCCGGTTCATTCCCAGCTCCCAGTTCAGTCCCAGTTTGTCCCTGCAGCAGTGCCTGCTGACTCCCAGTGGCCCTGAGCTCTCACTGCACTCTGGCCAGGCTGCCAAGGCTCATTTCCCTTTTATTATTTTTATTTTTTTTCCATTTGCAGTTGCTGCCAGGTTCCGAAGCCCAAACAAGGCCAGGTGACAAACAGCAGGCAGGAGGGGACAGCCCTGGGGCTGCCAGGGAGCCTCAGATGGAAATTTGGGGCAATTCTTCCCAGGAAGGGTTGTCAGCCTGGGGCCAGAATTGTGGGAATTTTCAGGAGATGAGTGGCTGTGGCTGGGGATGAGCTTTAGGGGTAAATCAGGGGATTTCTGGTCTCCTGGAAGATCAGATAATTGGCATTAATTATTATTAATTATTAATTATCTGCAGCGATCTCTTGCCGTGTGTCCCAGATGTTTGCTCTGTTCCCTGTGGGTATTTCAGTGTCCTGTGGGACACAGTGACAGCAGCAGAGCTGCCCTGGGTGCTGGGGGCAGTTCAGAGCACTGATACCCTGTCCCTGGGCTGCTCCAGTTCAGGCCACTGACTGTGGGGGTGGCTGCAGCTCTGCACATTTATTTCTGGCTTTCCCCCTCTTCAGTATTCAGCAGCAGAACCCACGTGTTGAATTTCAGGCAGGCACACACTGCTCAGTTTTCCTCATTTGATTTCAGTGATCTGGGAGCCCTCAGAGGGGATTTGGTGGATCTTTGCTTGTGCTCACCTGGGCTCTGCAGTGAGGGTCAGAGCTGCAATAATTCCTCATTTCTCCCTGTGTTATCAGTGAGGCACAAAGTCTCAATATTCAGCAAAATTAGATTATTTTATACAGACAGAGCAAGCAGGGCTGGGGAAATGTGAGGGGTCACAGGCTGAGCTTGGTTTGCAGCTCCCTTTTTATAGGATGGTTTTCCTTGTTGCAATCAATAATTGTTATTGGTTTGTTGTAGTAATTCTGCAAGGTAAGCAGTGCTGGGCAAAGAAACTTCCAAACTTTGTGGAACAGCTCTTGGGACAATTGGTCATGGAACCATCTGGTCTGGGTAGATAAAAACAGAAGTGGGAATTCTGATCTTTAGCAGATAGTTTGTGATTGATCACACAAAGGCAGGAAATCTGATTCTACAAAAAAACCCTTTTAGACTATGGAAAACCTCCCTTTTTTTTTTTTTTGTTTTGTTTTGTTTTGTTTTACAAACTGGTATACACAATATTCATAATAGGAGGATTTAAACAGAGTGGGTCTAATAATATATTTCCCTTTATCTAGGTCCATGTTCTTTTCTTATTTTAAGTATTCTGGATTATACAAACTCCAAAACTTGTGTGGTTGACAGGAATGTTTTATCAGTTGTCACACTGGGAGGAGGGGTTGGTCATTGCTGATTTATCAGGCTGGAGGGTGCAGTGCCATCCCTGGGGTGGGATGGGGTGGCAGCAGGCACAGCTCAGCTCCATGAGCTTTTCCAGCCTCAGGGTTCCAGGATTCCATCATCCTCTGGTTCAGGTGGCTTTTGGTCTCTCCAGAGCATCACTTTTGGGTAAATAAACACAGGGCTGGGTGATTGCTCTGCTGTAAAACTCAGCATTTTGCTCTCTTTGAAGGAAATTTTTGAAAGAGCAAAGTGCAAAGGAGTCTCAGCTTTATCCTGGGATGGTTTTATGGAAAATATTGGTGCTGTAGAGTCCCAGAATGGTTTGGGTGGAAGGGACCACAAAACCATCAATGCCTGACTAATTATAAATAAATTCCTTTCTATTTCTCTTCATCTCCCACCACCCACCCCAAAACCAAAGGTTCTTCCTCTGCCACCCCCAGGAGCAATGCAGCAGTTCTGGAGTTTGGGGACATTTGGATAAATGATGGTGACAAACTGAGGTGGAAATGGGAATTAACAAACCTGGGTGGAGCTGGAGTGTTTGGTGATGTTCTCTGTCATCCTGTGTGTTTTCTCCTTCCTTAAAGAAAAATTGGAATATTTTGCTGCTGGTTTATCTGATGTTGGTGTTTTTTGGCCAGTGTTGGTGGTTTATCCAATAGTGGTGATTTTGGTCAGTGTTGGTGTTTTTACCCAATGCTGGTGTTTTTACCCAGTGCTGGTGGTTTATCCAATGTTGTTTTTACCCAGTGCTGGTGTTTTTATCCAGTGTTGGTGTTTTTACCCAGTGTTGGTGTTTTTACCCAGTGTTGGTGTTTTTACCCAATGTTGTTTTTACCCAGTGCTGGTGTTTTTACCCAGTGCTGCTGTTTTTACCCAGTGCTGGTGGTTTATCCAATGTTGTTTTTACCCAGTGCTGGTGTTTTTACCCAGTGCTGGTGTTTTTACCCAGTGCTGGTGGTTTATCCAATGTTGTTTTTACCCAGTGCTGGTGTTTTTACCCAGTGCTGCTGTTTTTACCCAGTGCTGGTGGTTTATCCAATGTTGTTTTTACCCAGTGCTGGTGTTTTTACCCAGTGCTGCTGTTTTTACCCAGTGCTGCTGTTTTTACCCAGTGCTGGTGGTTTATCCAGTGTTGTTTTTACCCAGTGCTGGTGTTTTTACCCAGTGCTGCTGTTTTTACCCAGTGCTGGTGGTTTATCCAATGTTGTTTTTACCCAGTGCTGGTGTTTTTATCCAGTGCTGGTGGTTTATCCAATGTTGTTTTTACCCAGTGCTGGTGTTTTTATCCAGTGTTGGTGTTTTTATCCAGTGTTGGTGTTTTTACCCAGTGCTGGTGTTTTTACCCAGTGCTGGTGTTTTTACCCAGTGCTGGTGTTTTTACCCAGTGCTGCTGTTTTTACCCAGTGCTGCTGTTTTTACCCAGTGCTGGTGGTTTATCCAATGTTGTTTTTACCCAGTGCTGGTGTTTTTACCCAGTGCTGCTCCCTGCAGGGAGGGGCTGTGAGCACTCAGAGCTGCTGCCTGGGTCCCTCCTGTTCCTGCTGAGGGAATTTGGGATCCCCTGGCAGCTCTTTGGGGTGGATGCTCCTGCTGCCTGCAGAGGCTGAGCTGGGACAGACACAGGCAGAGCAGAAGGAATAAAATCTGTATTTATTGAAAGGATAAATTTCACTTTGGGCAGTGCAGGAGCCTGGCTGGGGTTACACCCAAATCAAATCCCAGATGGATCCTGGCCATGAGTTTTACACTTTTATGAGTTTTGGTTCATCCACACATTGGGGTCAGTTATTCACCATCTCACCCAAATGTCCCCAAACTCCAGAACTGCTGCAATGCTCCTGGGGGGGGCAGAGGAAGAGCCTTTGGTTTGGGGTGGGTGGTGGGAGATGAAGAGAAACAGAAAGGAATTTATTTATAATTAGTCAGGCATTGATGGGTTTTTTTTCCTTCTATAATTGAATATTTTGGTGAAAGATGAAAATGTGATTTTATGGGCAGAAGAAACCTGTTTGGATGATTTATGGCATTTTTCATCACCAGGAGCATTGAAATGTGCAGGAAAAGGAGAAGGATGAAGATTCCCTTGTGGTGGCTCCACCTTGCTTTGTATTTATTGCTAAATATCCTAAATATCCTAAACCCTTAAACCCTGAAACCCTGAGCTCCCCTGTGGTGTCACACACTCCTGGTCACTCTGCACACCCTTGGCCCCAGTTCTGCCATCCCAGTTTGGAGTTTCTCAGTTCCCAGGTCAGGAGCAGAGCTCTCCTGGGGTCAGAATTCTGAAATTCTCCCTGAATGGTTCCACCATAATCTGTGGTTCTTTCCCTTTCAGAGCTTTGGGGTTTGCACATTTTGGGAGCAGTGCTGGCTCTGCTGCAGTCTCACCCAGCTGTGCTTTGCCCCTGCAGGAGCCGTGGTTCCAGCTGCCCTCAGAGGTGCAGAACAGCTGGCACAGCTGGATGCTGCCCCCACAGCTGGGGCTGGGCTGTGGCAGCAGGGACCTGTCCCAGTTCCCCACGCTGGAGGAGGGGCTGCTGTCCTCAGCAGAGGCTTCTGGAGCCTCACCCCTGGGTGAGTCCAAGTCATTCTGCACAATTCAGATTTTACTGTTCCTGGGTCTGACCTTTCTTCAGTGGGAAATGAGGTTTGCAAAGTGTTTGGTGTTGTCCTGGTTTAAGGACACGTGTCTGCCAATAAAGGCAGGAGCTTCTCTTTGAAATGGAGAATGTAAACCCCTCCCTCCAAATTGTTATCATTGTGAAATGAAGGGGCTCTCAGGCAAAGATCTGGGAATTAGGAATAACAGTTCTGCACTAGGAAAATTAAAATAGCAATGCAGCATTACACAGAACAATCCCAGCCCTGCCAGAGTCAGAATCCAAGCTGGCACAGTCAGTCAGTCAGGGTGGTGGCACAGTCCCATTCCATGGTGCTGCATCCTCCTGCAGGGGCAGATGTGGCTCAGCTGGAGCAGTGCTCCTGGAGAAGGTGCAGTTTCCTCTGAAGCTCCAGGGATGATGTGCAAGGGTCTGGTTTTCCTCTGGGATCCAGTGGAAAGGCTGCTCTGCTGTTCCAAATGTCAGTTTTTCTCTAGGTAGGAAAGGCTTGGCTCCTGCCCTGGCTGGAGCATCTCCCAGTGGGATGATGGAATTTTATCAGCCATGCCCTGGGACTCAGTGGCCATGAACAGGAGATATCTGCTGGAGGGAGGATGGGCTGTGGAAGATAAAGATGATTGCCCAGCTGGTTTAAAGATGCCCATGAGCAGAGAATGTGTGCCAGGAGATCAGGGGCACTGCCCTGGCTGGGTGCTGTTAGAATTTACATTTCTGGCCACACCAACCCAACACAGTGGCCATGCCTTGTCCTTGCCCTCATCCTCTGGGCAGGATTCTTGTGTTTCCTGCATTTCCAGCCCTTTTCCCCATTATGGTTTGACATAACTGGAAGCAATTTAATGAAGATAAACCTGTTTCTCTTTGTCCAGCTCTGTGTTTGGTGTGGGCAGGGTGGAGGAGAGGTTAGAGGGAAGGCAACCATCACTGCAACACTCCTTTATTTCTTCTCCTCCTCCTTAAAAAGTGTCTTGGGTGTGATGTCAGGAGGAGAGGAATGACAGTGACAGTTGTACTGAAGTGCTCCTGCTGCTCCTTGGAACAGCCTGACAGAGCCAAGGCTTTGTTTTTGTTTTGCCTTCCTTTTTTATCCCCCCAAATGGCAGCTTGACTGTGGCATTCAGACCTGTCAGCAGCCTGGGAGGAAAAGCAGCAGGCCCAGCTCTGCCTGCTCCTCACTGAGGAGCCTTCTGACCTTCAGGGTGGCAGCAGGAAAATTCCTGTTTTGACAGAGAGCAGCTCTGCCATCCCTGCCTGCTGCAGCCTGGGCTCCTGCTCCTTTCCTCCTGTGCCACCCTGCTCAGGAATACAGCAGATACTAAAATCTCATTTCCTTTCTCTAAACTTCCATAAAAGCATCTTAATTGTATTGCTGTTGCAAATTTGGTTATTTCTATCTGGGTAATTATCCTCTCGCTACCCAGAGTTCTGAAGGAATTAAAAATTTTGATTGGAAGTGTTAAATTAAGAATTATTAGGCAGGGTTGCCTTGTGGTTGGCTGTCCCTGGTCAGGTGATGCAGTGTGGGTGGAGCTGATTAATGAAAACTGGATTTTTAATTTTTTTTTTGTATAATGATAATTTTTCTGATGTGGTTGTGCTCCCCTAAGTGGTGCAGACTGTGGCTTGTCTGAGTGGTTGGAAACTAATGAGCCTGAATTAAATAAATGGCATTTCTGGGTTAGGAAGTCACTCCCTTGACCACAAATTGCTCTTTCCCTTTAAAAATAAAAGCTTGCTTAGAATACTGGGAGTATTTTTGCACATGTCTGTATTATTTACACTCCTCAGATACCAGTTTAGAGCTGAAAAAGGGGAAACCCCCCCAAACATGCAGTTATATCTAAACCCCACAGATAATTACATATTAGAGTTGCTTTTATTCTTGTGCTGTGAACCATTTCCATTTGTTTTGGTAAGTAATGAACTGGAAAAAAATACACTAAGTTCCCCAAAGGGCAGAGAAATGCAGGGCAGAAGCTGAAATGGATTGCTGCAGCAATCACCTCTGTCTGCTAGGTCTGATTATTATTTGAACTCAAGAAAAAAATGCCCCCAGCCTTTGCTGGGGTCAGAGTTTATGGAAAAATGGAGAGTAGGGAAGGGGATCCAGGGTTTGTAAAGAAATAAAAGGTGATGGGATAAAATCCTGGGTGATCCCACCTGGAAACCAGGAGGGGGGTGCTGGCTGGTGGAGCAGGATGGGGATAGCACAGGAGGAGTTTTAGGGTAAGTTTGGGGTGGCACAGGAGGAGTTTTAGGGTAAGTTTGGGGTGGCACAGGAGGAGTTTTAGGGTAAGTTTGGGGTGGCACAGGAGGAGTTTTAGGGTAAGGTTGGGGTGGCACAGGAGGAGTTTTAGGGTAAGTTTGGGGTGGCACAGGAGGAGTTTTAGGGTAAGTTTGGGGTGGCACAGGAGGAGTTTTAGGGTAAGTTTGGGGTGGCACAGGAGGAGTTTTAGGATAAGTTTGGGGTGGCACAGGAGGAGTTTTAGGGTAAGGTTGGGGTGGCACAGGAGGAGTTTTAGGGTAAGTTTGGGGTGGCACAGGAGGAGTTTTAGGGTAAGGTTGGGGTGGCACAGGAGGAGTTTTAGGGTAAGGTTGGGATGGCACAGGAGGAGTTTTAGGGTAAGGTTGGGATGGCACAGGAGGAGTTTTAGGGTAAGGTTGGGATGGCACAGGAGGAGTTTTAGGGTAAGTTTGGGGTGGCACAGGAGGAGTTTTAGGGTAAGTTTGGGGTGGCACAGGAGGAGTTTTAGGGTAAATTTGGGATGGCACAGGAGGAGTTTTAGGGTAAGATGGGGATGGCAGTGCCAGGAGTGGATTTGATACAGGATGAGAAAAATGGATTTAATCTGGGAGGGAGGAGGCTCCAGGGAGTTAAGGGGGGGATTCCCTTCCCCTTCCCCTGGGATCTCTGGGATTTTGGGGCTGGGCTCTCTGGGGTTTTGGGGCTGGGCTCTCTGGGGTTTTGGAGCTGGGCTCTGGTATTTTGGGGCTGGGCTCTCTGGGGTTTTGGGGCTGGGCTCTCTGGGGTTTTGGGGCTGGGCTTTCTGTGCTTTTGGAGCTGGGCTCTGGTATTTTGGGGCTGGGCTCTCTGGGCTCTCTGAGGTTTTGGGGCTGGGCTCTCTGTGGTTTTGGGGCTGGGCTCTCTGGTATTTTGGGGCTGGGATCTCTGGGGTTTTGGGGCTGGGCTCTCTGTGCTTTTGGAGCTGGGCTCTCTGGGGTTTTGGAGCTGGGCTCTCTGGTATTTTGGGGCTGGGCTCTCTGGGGTTTTGGGGCTGGGCTCTCTGGGGTTTTGGGGCTGGGCTCTCTGTGGTTTTGGAGCTGGGCTCTGGTATTTTGGGGCTGGGCTCTCTGGGGTTTTGGGGCTGGGCTTTCTGTGCTTTTGGAGCTGGGCTCTGGTATTTTGGGGCTGGGCTCTCTGGGCTCTCTGGTATTTTGGGGCTGGGATCTCTGGGGTTTTGGGGCTGGGCTCTCTGGGGTTTTGGGGCTGGGCTCTCTGGGGTTTTGGGGCTGGGCTCTCTGGGCTCTCTGTGGTTTTGGGGCTGGGCTCTCTGGGGTTTTGGGGCCGTGCTGGCCCCTCTCAGTGCCCTGTGCTGTTTTCCCCCAGACCTACAGGACAGCAGGCTCTCTCCCTGCCTGCCCCTGCTGCTGGGCCCTCCTGCTGACTCCTTCCTGCAGCAATCCCAGCTGGATTTCCTCCCCCTGAGGTGGGTCAGGGTCCTGGGGCTGCTCCTTCCCTGTGGTCTTGCCATGGGTGCTGAAACCAATCCTCTGTTTACAGGAGTAAAACATGATGGATATAACTAAAATACACAAACAAAATGCAAATATGCAAACCCCAGTGCTGGATGTGCTGGAATTGTGGAATTCACAACACCAAGTTGGGGTTAAATGCACAAAGAGCTGTTTCAGTAAAAGGCTTTGTCACCTTCATTTCAGGTGCTCTGCTTGCACAGGGTAATATTTATTGGGGTTTGATATCATGGGGTTTTATGTAAAGGAATTATTAATTAAACAATCCCCAATATGAATATTAGAACTTTATTGGAATTTGTTGCTTATCTGAGACCTGGCTGCTTTTATATCCTTTAAAAAAATAATTGATGTAATGAGCTGCAGTAGGTGATTTATATTAAAAAATCACAGACAAGCTGGGATACATGTAAGGACATATTGCAAATTTTACTTAGCTAATTTTATTTATTTGTGTAACTAATAACAGCCTGTCAGTAAAAAATGTTTTGGTCCTAAACATATTGAAGAATATTGCTGTGCTAAGTAGAAATTGATATAAGTTATTGTTATTATTATTGTTATTATAGTTACTGTTATTGTTAGTTTTGAGCCTTTTTTTATAGGAGATTTTTTGTTATTTCTTTGCGTTCCTTCAGTTTTTTCCCCTTTAGGGGATTAATTCATTTTGAATATTGCTGACCCCCAATTGTCCCCTGAAGTTCTTTCACCCCTGATTGAAACCAGATGTTAAAATAACAGGAATGATCAGGAATTCCCTTTTCTGTCCCTTGCAGAGCAATCCCAGATGTTTCTGGGGCATCCCTGGCTGGTTCTGAGCCTTCCCAGGTGCCTGGGAGTGCATCCCTGCAGGGCCCAGCCCCTCCCAGTCCATCCCAGCACCCCCAGCCCGTGGGCCCTGCAGCTGCTGCCCTGCCTGGGCACCCAGCACAGCCAGCTGCAGAGGAGGAGCACAGCTGGAGCACAGCTGGGAGGGATGGGCCCTGCCCTGGACCCTGCACTGGTCACTGCACTGGCCACTCCCCTGGACCCTGCACTGGGCCCTGCACTGGACCCTGCACTGGCCACTCCCCTGGACCCTGCACTGGCCACTCCCCTGGACCCTGCACTGGCCACTCCCCTGGACCCTGCACTGGGCCCTGCACTGGACCCTGCACTGGCCACTCCCCTGGACCCTGCACTGGTCACTCCTCTGGACCCTGCACTGGGCCCTGCACTGGACCCTGCACTGGCCACTCCCCTGGACCCTGCACTGGTCACTCCCCTGGACCCTGCCCTGGCCACTCCTCTGGACCCTGCACTGGACCCTGCCCTGGTCACTCCTCTGGGCACTCCTCTGGGCACTCGTGGCAGGGCAGTGCTGGCCCAGCTGCTGCCTCTGAGCTCTCAGAGCAGGACAAGGAGTCCCCAGGGCAGGAGGAATCCTCCTCCTCCTCCTCAGGGAGCTCCTCCTATGGAACTGCCCAGACCAAATTCTCTGAGAGGAGCGAGAGGGGGGAGCAGCAGCTGGAGGTGGCAGGGGCTGGGGCAGGAGCCCTGGAGGGGCAGGAGGGGCCTGGGCTGGGCTGCAGGGGCTCTGGGGGGCTCCTGGCTGCCCCTGGGCAGCTGCAGGGGGGCAGGCTGGGCACAGAGCAGCTGCCCCCAGCCCTGGGCACTGCCCCCAGCCCTGGGCACTCCCCAGGGGCTGCACTGGGCAGGGAGGAGCTGTCAGGCTCTGACTGCTCCATCCAGAGGGGGCACAGGGGCACTGAGAGCTGCCCCTCCTTCAGCCTGGGGGCTGAGGGCTCCTTCTCTGCCCTCCTGCCTCATCCCACCTTCCAGTCCACTCCCGGGCTGGGCCTCAAGAGACCTGGGAGGGCAGAAGGACCTGGAGCCCTGGAGATGCCTTCAGACCTGCAGGCCTCTCCTTCCTGCTCAGATGGAGCCTCAGGGAATTCCCCTGGGGAGCTGCATCCTCCTGAGAGTGCTGAGAGAGAAACCCCTGGGCACTTGGGGTCCCTGCAGCTGGGATCCCCCTGCCCTGACAGGACCCAGTCCCTGCAGCTGGGATCCCCCTGCCCTGACAGGACCCAATCCCAGTCCCAATCCCTGCAGCTGGGATCCCCCTGCCCTGCCAGGACCCAATCCCAATCCCAGTCCCTGCAGCTGGGATCCCCCTGCCCTGACAGGACCCAATCCCTGCAGCTGGGATCCCCCTGCCCTGACAGGACCCAATCCCAATCCCTGCAGCTGGGATCCCCCTGCCCTGACAGGACCCAGCCCTGCCCAGCTCTGGCTTTCCTGGGGAAGGAGGGGCCCTGGAGGCTGGTGCAGGGTCCTGTCCCAGCTGTGTTTCCCCCTGCCAGCGGGGCTGTGGCAGCTCAGGGCAGCCCCAGGCAGCCCCAGGAGTGCCCTGCTGCTCCCTGCAGCCACTCAGCCTCTCTGGGCACCTTGCATTTCCCTGCCAGGACCCTTCTGAGCCCTGCTCTGGGCAGGTCCCAGTCTGACACTGCTCTGAGTGTTGGCAGCAGGGGCAGAGCCTGGGCTGGGCATCAGCCAGAGCCCCTGCAGCCCCCAGGGCACAGCAGCCCTGCCCTGGCAGCCCCCAGGGCTGAGCAGGACCCCCCTGGGACCCCCAGGACACAGCAGAACCCCCCTGCAGCCCCCAGGGCTCAGCAGGACCCCCCTGGGACCCCCAGGACACAGCAGGACCCTCCTGCAGCCCCTAGGACACAGCAGGGTCCCACGGGAACCCCCAGGACACAGCAGGACCCCCCTGGAACCCCCAAGGCTCAGAGCCCCCCTGGAACCCCCAGGACACAGCAGGACCCCCCTGCAGCCCCCAGGGCTCAGCAGGACCCCCCTGGGACCCCCAGGACACAGCAGGACCCCCCTGCAGCCCCTAGGACACAGCAGGGTCCCCCTGGAACACCCAGGGCTCAGGGCCCCCCTCCAGCTGTGCACAGCAGCCCCAGCTCAGCCCCAGATGTTTTTGGGAGCTCCCCAGCTGGTGAGGAGCAGCCCCCCAGCCCAGACCCCCCCCCTGCTCTGGCCAGGGCAGGGGGGGACAGTGCCCCCTCCCCCCGAGCGCTGCTGGAGCCCCCCAGGCAGGAGGAGCTGGACATTGAGCAGAGGATCCCGGTGAGTTTGTCCTGTTCCACTGCAGCCACAGCTCACTCTGCATTTCCCAGCCTCACCCTTTCTCTTCCCAGTTACCCATTTTTTCCCAGATTTACTCATTTTTGTCCCCCAGAATTACCCTTTTTTTTTTCCCAGTGACCCATTTTATTTCCATAATTACCCCGTTTCTTTTCCAGAGTTAACCATTTATTTTCCCAGAGTCATCAATTTTTTCATTTACACATTTTTTCCCCAGACTTTTCCATTTGTTTTTCAGACTTTTCCTTTTTTTTTCTCCCTCACTGCTGCAAACCTTTGCTGAGTCATAAAATCCCCTCCAACTCATCTGCCCTCTTAGTTACCCAGTTAAACTGACTCAGCAATTCTTCTGCATCAAAACTTGCTCCCATTTCTGTTCCTTCTTCAGCTTCTGCATCCCCAGATCTCTGTTACTCACACATGAGACCCTCCTGTCTCATCCTTGTCCTTCCCAGCAGGGAGGGAGAAGGGTTTGACCCCAACCTGTGTGTTCTCCCATCCCATTTTCCCATTTTCCCATTATCCCATTTTCCCATCTCATTTTCCCATCCCATTATCCCATTTTTCCATCCCATTTTCCCATCCCATTATCCCATCATCCCATTTTCCCATTATCCCATTATCCCCTTTCCCCATCCCATTATCCCGTTTTCCCATTTTCCCATCCTCCCATTATCCCATTTCCCATTATCCCATTATCCCATTTTCCCATCCTCCCATTATCCCATTTCCCATCCCATTTTCCCATCCCATTATCCCTTTTTCCCATCCCATTATCCCATTTTTCCCATTATCCCATTTTCCCATTTTCCCATTATCCCACTATCCCACTATCCCATTTTCCCATTATCCCATTATCCCATCCTTCCATTATCCCATTATCCCATTTCCCATTATCCCATTTTCCCATTATCGCCTTTTCCCATTTTCCCACTATCCCACTATCCCATTTTCCCACTATCCCACTATCCTATTTTCCCATTATCCCATCCTCCCATTTCCCATTATCGCCTTTTCCCATTTTCCCATTATCCCATTATCCCACTATCCCATTATCCCATTTTCCCATTATCCCATTATCCCACTATCCCATTTTCCCATTATCCCACTATCCTACTATCCCATTTTCCCATTATCCCATCCTCCCATTATCCCACTATCCCACTATCCCATTATCCCATTTTCCCATTATCCCATTATCCCACTATCCTACTATCCCATTTTCCCATTATCCCATCCTCCCATTATCCCATTATCCCCTTATCCCAGCCTGCCATCTGTGCTGTCTCCCCAGATCTACCTGCACACCCTGGGCATCCAGCAGTCCCCCAGCTCCCTCCTGGCTCCCTTTGTGCCCCCGGCCCTGCAGGAGCTGCAGTTCTCCCCGTGGCAGCCCAGGAGGCTGCAGCCCCCCCTGGCACAGGGTGAGGGGGCTGGGCTGGGCTGGGGCTGGGCTGGGGTGGGGCTGGGGTGGGGCTGGGGGCTGGGGTGGGGCTGGGGTGGGGCTGGAGGCTGGGGTGGGGCTGGGGGCTGGGGGCTGGGCTGGGGGCTCTCACTGCTGCCTGGCTCTGTGCCTTCCCTTGGGGAAGCTTCAGACCTTGCATTGCCTTGGTCTCTCTTTTCCCAAGAGTCCTTCAGAAGGAATCATTTGGGAAATGGGGCCAGACCTTTCCTTCTTGGGAGAGGAATCATTCTTGGTTTCTTCTGCTTTCTGGGGTTTCTTGGTGTGTTTGTTTCTATGGGTGGCCAGATGTGTCCTTAAATCCATTCACCCATCCAGATCAGTCATGACACCCAACTCTGCCAGAGCTCCCAGGGGCTGTGCAGGGCCAGGGCTGGCATGGATGAACCCACCCAACTCAAGATATTCTATAATTCTGATTAGTTTTATATTTTCTGTGATATTTGAAATCCCCCAGAGCTTTCCTTCAGGAGACAATTCTCATGGAAATCCCAATCCAAGTCTCATCCTAAGAGCAGCCCCTGAAACATTTCCCTGTGTCTGAGCTCTCCCTTCCCTGAGTGTGCCCTCAGCACAGAAGGGGCACGTTTTGAGCCACATTAATGAGTGTTGCTGTGTTCCTCTGCAGGTGCATTGCTGCCAGCCCTTGAGATGTCCCAAGCCAGCTGGGACTCAGCCCTGTCCCCTCTGAGCGTGTCCCTTGCCCTGGGCTCTGAGCCTGCCTCGGCTGTGCTGTCCCCCCAGGAGCTGAGCCCCCAGGAGCCGAGTCCCAGCTCCCCCCAGGAGCCGAGTCCCAGCTCCCCCCAGCTCTCTGGGCAGCCCCCAGCCAGCCCAGGGGCCCAGCTGGAGGAGGTGGCTGCCCCAGGGTGCCCAGCCCGGGGGGCAGGGGGGTCCCCTGGCTGTGCTGGGGCAGAGCAGGAGCTGCCCAGCTGCTCCTCGGGCACTGGGACTCAGGGGGAGTCAGAGAGAGAATCCCAGAGCTCCAGGGTGGGAAGGGAGAGCAGCCAGGGGCAGGACAGGGACCCCCTGGGACCTGGGGTTCTGCAGGACAGGGACCCCCTGATGGGAACTGGGGCAGATCAGGACAGGGATTCCCTGCTGGGATTTGGGGCAGTGCAGGACAGGGATTCCCTGCTGGGATTTGGGGTCATTCAGGACAGGGATTCCCTGATGGGATCTGGGGTCATTCAGAACAGGGATCACCTGCTGGGCTCCGGGGTCATTCAGGACAGGGATTCCCTGCTGGGCTCTGGGGTCATTCAGGACAGGGATTCCTTGCTGGGCTCTGGGGTCATTCAGGACAGGGATTCCCTGCTGGGATTTGGGGCAGTGCAGGACAGGGATTCCCTGCTGGGCTCTGGGGTCATTCAGGACAGGGATTCCCTGATGGGATTTGGGGTCATCCAGGACAGGGATTCCCTGATGGGATTTGGGGTCATCCAGGACAGGGATTCCCTGCTGGGCTCTGGGGTCATTCAGGACAGGGATTCCCTGATGGGATTTGGGGCAGTGCAGGACAGGGATTCCCTGCTGGGCTCTGGGGTCATTCAGGACAGGGATTCCCTGCTGGGCTCTGGGGTCATTCAGGACAGGGATTCCCTGATGGGATCTGGGGTCATTCAGGACAGGGATTCCCTGCTGGGATTTGGGGTCATTCAGGACAGGGATCACCTGCTGGGCTCTGGGGTCATTCAGGACAGGGATTCCCTGATGGGCTCTGGGGTCATTCAGGACAGGGATTCCCTGATGGGATCTGGGGTCATTCAGGACAGGGATCACCTGCTGGGCTCTGGGGTCATTCAGGACAGGGATTCCCTGATGGGATCTGGGGTCATTCAGGACAGGGATCACCTGCTGGGCTCTGGGGTCATTCAGGACAGGGATTCCCTGCTGGGATTTGGGGCAGTGCAGGACAGGGATCACGTCCTGGGCTCTGGGGCTCTGCAGGAGCTGCAGGAGCTGCTGGCTCAGGCAGAGGGTCTCTCTGCCAGCTGGAGCCATCCTGCTCTGCCCCCAGCCTCCTGCAGGGAGCCTGGTTCCTCTCCCCCAGGGCTGCTCAGGAGGGAGGGGGATCCCAGGGGTGCCAGCTTGGGGAGGGACTGGATCCCTGAGCTGCAGAGGGGGCTGTGGTGGGGTGGGGCTGAGACCCCCAGGGGTGTGCAGGGAGAGGGGCTGGGGGTGCAGCCCCTGGGCTCTTTGGGGTGGGGAGGTCCTGCAGCCTCGGGTGTGCAGCCCAGGGAGGGGCTGAGGGGAAGGGCCCGGGGGCCAAGGGCAGGAGAATGCACGGGGAGGTGGGAGCCAGAGGGGTGCAGCAGTGTCACCACAGCCAGGAGCCAGGCTGCCCCAGTGGGGCTGGCACAGGGCAGGGCCAGCAGCCACCTGGGCCCTGGGGCAGCCCCAGGGCTGGGCCTGGAGCCCCTGGGCAGGGTCCCCAGTGGCCTGGCAGCCTCCCTGGGCTCCCTGTCCCAGGCTGGAGGGGCACCAGGGACACGGGGCAGCGAGGACAGCAGCAGTGGGGATTCCCTCAGTGCCCGTGTCAGGGAGCTCCTGGGGGAGCCTCAGAGCCCCCAGCAGCAGGACAGTGCCCCATTGCAGAGCATCCTGCCCGGGGCTGGGGCTGCCAGGACCTGGGCGGGCAGTGGGGCTGCCAGGACCTGGGCAGGCAGCAGAGATGGGGCTGCCAGGACCTGGATGGGCAATGGGGACTCCCTCAGTGCCCCATTGCAGAGCATCCTGCCCGGGGCTGGGGCTGCCAGGACCTGGGTGGGCAGTGGCAGCAGTGGGGATTCCCTCAGTGCCCGTGTCAGGGAGCTCCTGGAGAAGCCTCAGAGCCCCCAGCAGCAGGACAGTGCCCCAGGGACATTGCAGAGCATCCTGCCTGGGGCTGGGGCTGCCAGGACCTTGGCAGGCAGTGGCAGTGGGGGTGGCAGTGGCAGTGGCAGTGGCAGTGGGGGTGGCAGCAGCAGCAGCAGCAGTGGGGATTCCCTCAGTGCCCGTGTCAGGGGGCTCCTCAGGGCTCTGTCCCCTGCCATGGATGCCAGCCAGATGCTGAGGAGTGCAGAGGAGCAGGAGAGGAAGATCCGAGGTGAGAGCACTGCTGGGCAGGTGGGAACAAAGGATTTCTGCACAGCCACTCTGTGGGGTTGTGCAGAAGCTGATTTGTTGTTTACTTTTAACTTCACTTTGTGCATTTTGTGGTTGGTGCTTTGTTTTGTTCACATGCTTTGCATGAGCCTTGCAGCTGAGATGACTGGTTGCAGTCCAGAGCATCACCTGTATCTCAGCTTTTTAAAATTTGGCATTCTGTTTTTGTTTTAGTAGCTTTGAAGAGTTTCAGGAAGTTTGATAAACCACAGAAAAACATTGAAAATGGCTCATCTAGTGCATTTGTTATAAACAATGGCCCAAGTTTAAAAAGGCTGAATGTGGTTTGGCTGGTGCACCTGACACAAACTGGGGTGTGGGTGCAGAGCTGAGGCTGCTCCCTGCCCCAGGGGGGATTGTTTGGGGTTCTGTGAGGAGCTTTAAGGGGACAGGGCTTCAGTGGGGTCACCCCTGTGATCTGGGCAGGGTTGGGCTTTCCCAGTTTTTTCCTGACTCTAAGGAATTAATTTTGTCCACACGGTTATTAAGTCAGGAATGTGGGAAGGGATTGTGTGAGTGAATTGTGTCTGGCCCCATGAGGATGGCAGGGGGAGTTCTCCATCCATCTCTCCAAAGAAATAATTCAAGTTGCTGCTGGACATTGAGACAGGAATGAGCATTGCTGGTCCCAGCCCTGGAACTGGCTGTGGGCTTTGCTCTCAGCAGAAATGCAGAGAGTGGCCCAGGAAGCTCTCGTGGTTTGTGTTTTTGGCTGTGGGGTTTGCTCTCAGCAGAAATGCAGAGAATAGCCCAGGAACCTCTCGTGGTTTGTGTTTTTGGCTGTGGGCTTTGCTCTCAGCAGAAATGCAGAGAATAGCCCAGGAAGCTCTCGTGGTTTGTGTTTTTGGCAGCCTGGGTGAAGCTGAAGCTGTCCCAGCAGTCTGGGCTGGGCTGGGGTGAGGAGAGCCAGCCCAGGGTGGGGGCAGCAGAGGCAGAGCTGCTGCCCCGGGCCAGGACACCTGCAGGAGCCAAGGTGAGAGAGCTCAGCCTGGGGCTGCTCGGGGGGCTTGGTGCTGCATTGACCCCGTGATTTGGGCTGGTTGGGGCTGGTTGGGGCTGGTTTGGGGTGGTGCTTTGGGCTGGTTTGGGCTGCTTTGGGCTGGTTTGGGCTGGTTTGGGCTGGTTTGGGGTGGTGCTTTGGGCTGGTTTGGGCTGGTTTGGGGTGGTGCTTTGGGCTGGTTTGGGCTGGTTGGGGCTGGTTTGGGGTGGTGCTTTGGGCTGGTTTGGGCTGGTTTGGGCTGGTTTGGGGTGGTGCTTTGGGCTGGTTGGGGCTGGTTTGGGCTGGTTTGGGGTGGTGCTTTGGGCTGGTTTGGGCTGGTTTGGGGTGGTGGTTTGGTGGTTTTTTTGGTGGTTTGGGGTGGTTTGGTGGTTTGCGGTGGTGTTTTGGTGGTTTGTTTGGTGGTTTGGTGGTTTGTTTGGTGTTCTGGTGTTTTGGTGTTTTGTTTGGTGTTTTGGTGGTTTGTTTGGTGGTTTGTTTGGTGGTTTGGTGTTCTGGTGTTTTGGTGTTTTGTTTGGTGGTTTGTTTGGTGGTTTGTTTGGTGGTTTGTTTGGTGGTTTGGTGGTTTGTTTGGTGGTTTGTTTGGTGTTTTGGTGGTTTGTTTGGCCACACTCAGCTGCAGCTGTCCCAGAGCAAGCAAGGAGTGCAGGACAGAGCTGGTGCTGCAGGGGGAGGTGCCCAAGGCTGCTGGAGGAAACATTCCCACAAACAGGAGTGCTGATTGTGGCTGGGAAACTCCTCCTGAGGCAGAGCTGGGCTGGGATAATGGGATAATGGGATAATGGGAGGGGCCAGGGGCTGCTGAGCAACCTGCAGGTGAGGAGCCAGGGACACCTGGGGAGGGGTAATGGGATAATGGGATACAGGGATGGGATACAGGGATAATGGGATGGGATACAGGGATAATGGGATACAGGGATAATGGGATACAGGGATAATGGGATACAGGAATAATGGGATACAGGGATAATGGGATACAGGGATAATGGGATGGGATACAGGGATGGGATACAGGGGATACAGGGATGGGCTCAGCAGGGTCAGGATCCTGCAGCTGCCTGGGCTGGTGCAGCTCCTCTGGGGAATTTGTAGTTCATGGGTAAAATGTTCATGTGTAGCATGCTCGCATATAAAATCTTCACATGTAAAATGCTCACATATAAAATATTTACATATAAAATTCTCCCATGTGAAATGCCCCCATGTGAAATGCACACCTGGCTGCAGTCTGTCTGAGCAGTGTCACCTTTATTTCCCATGCAATGTCCCTTTCTGCTGTGCAGGGTGGCTGCTTGGCCTTTCAGGGGCTGCTCTTGCTGACAATGCCCTGAGCTTTGGGAAGAATTTCCTTTTCCTTTTTTCCCTGGATGTGTTTTTTCCTGTTTTCTCCTGCAGCTGGGGGAAAAAAAGTGACTTTTATATTTATTTTATTTTATTTATTATTTAATTAATTTAATTTATTTTATATTTTATTTTATTTTATTTATTTATTTATTTTTAATGTATTTTATTATTAAATAGTATACGAATAAATTATATAAATATTATTTAATATTTTAGAAATTAAATATTTCTTAAAATGATATTTATTAATATTTTTAAATTAAGAAATTAATATTTCTTGAATATTCCTTTAGATTCCCTAAAAAAAGAGAAAGAGAACACAAATAAAACCCCAGGGGTATCAAAGCTTTTTTCCCCCTCAACTTTTAGATTTGTTGCTCTCAGTCCCTAAAGTGAACTCTGTGTGGAGCCAAGGGTTTTACCTTTCTCTGACTCACTGGGGATTCTTTTATTCCCATTTAGAATAAGAAGAATTTCACCATAACTTTGCAAACCAAGCTCCCAAGAAATTACTTTAGTTCAACCACAGCACCTCATGCTTTGATCTCAAAAATATTTTTGCACTGCAGTGTTTTAATTTGAGATAAAAAACTGTTTGAATTTGCAGAGTGGAGGTGACTGAAGGTTTTTTTTTTTTTTGTTGCACTTCAGAAAAATGTAAACACAGTCACTGAAAAATACAAAATGTTCAAAACTACTGCACTGAAAAAACCACAGCCAGGCAAAAGAATCTCCTGGAAATTAATGGGAGCTGCTGTGGGCAACAGCAAAGGGCATGGGCTGGAAAATAACAACAGGGATGGGGAAAAGGAGTTTTAAACAGAACAGGGATGGGGAAAAGGAATTTTAGAGAGAACAGAGATGGGGAAAAGAAATTTAAAGAGAACAGAGTGGGGAAAAGGAATTTTAAAGAGAACAGAGATGGGGAAAAGGAGTTTTAAAGGAAACAGAGATGGGGAAAAGGAATTTTAAAGAGAACAGAACAGAGATGGGGAAAAGGAATTTAAAGAGAACAGAGATGGGAAAAAGGAATTTTCCTGTTGTGAAATGGTGAGGCTGAGCAGGAACAAGGAGCTCCAGGGGGGCTCAGACCCCTGGAATGTCCAGCATGAACTGGGAGAGCTGGGAATGTTCCCTGGAGAAGGGAAAATTCCAGGGGATGCTCAGAGTCCCTGCAGGGGCTCCAGGAGAGCTGGAATTGGGGACAAGGACACAGGGAATGGCTGCACTGGGAAAGGGGAGATGGGGCTGGGATCTTGGGAAGGAATTCCTGCCTGGGCTGGGATTCCCAGAGAATTCCCTGGGTCCCTGGCAGTGCCCAGGCTGACACTGGCACAGTGGGGGTGTCCCTGCCCTGGCAGGTTTGCAGTTGCTGTAAATGCAATTCCAGCATTTCCAGGGTTCTCCCCCTGGCTGATCCCAGCTGTTCCCCCTCCCCTTGGCTGGCAGCCCCTTCCCCTTGCAGCACTGCTCTCCTCCATTCCCTGCTGTACTTTTCCACTCCTTGAGCTCTCTCCCTTCCCCAGGAAGTTCAGGGAGTTGTAGCTCTAAATTTGCTCTGCAGGATCATATGGCTGAGGAGCATTTTTGGAAGGATGACACATGGGAGGCACAAAGAGCCATGTGAAAGGCTTTGGGGATGAGCTGATCACAGCTCCTGTGCTGCTCTCACGGGTGGGAGTTGCTCTGGATTAGCTCAGGCTGTTGAACTGGCACGTGGTGCAGGGAGGAGAAGTCTTGGGATCATCCCTGTGCTCCTGCTGGCTGCAGGAAATGCCAAATAAACTCATTTATTGCCTTAACATCCAGAGAGGAGTGGAAAAGGGGGGCAGTGATGCTCCCTGCTGGAGTAGTTGACACCTGGGATGGAGAAGGGCTGGGAAAGCTGTTGTGAAACACTTGTTTATGTGTTTGGTTTCCACCAGAAATGTTTCCCAGTTCTTGTTGCCAAATTCCCAGTGGCTGGTGGGGGTGTGATCACCCAGGCACCCCTGGTGCTGCCTTGCTGCTTCCACAGTTGTCCCAGGCAGCAGGGAAAAGTAAATATAACTTAGATTTTTGTGTCTTTTCCCTGTAATGAAGCTGCTCTGGCCCATCTCCATGGCAGCACACTTATCTCAGATTTCCTCTCCTCGGAGGAAGTGTTGGAATTTGGGATTGCACTTGCATGAATGGATGTGGTGATGGCTGGGATCATTCAGCGGGGAGGAGAGCTCCAGGCTTGTGCAGCAGCACCCTGAGCACTGAGCCCTTCCCAGGGACCAGCCTGTGCCAAAATCCTGCCTGAGCATCCTCTGGTGCAAAGCTCTGACCCCAAACCCCTGGGGTGGCAGGGCTGGATCCCCTGGAACTGGGGCTCTGTCCTGGTCCTGCCCCATGGAGCAGGGATGGGGGCAGAGATGGGAGAGGGGCAGCCCTGGGTAAAGGGTTTGGGGTTCCTTCTGTATGGGAACAGCTCTGTGCAGGGTTTGGGGTTCTGTCAGATGGGATCAGCTCTGTGCAGGGTTTGGGGTTCTATGGGATCAGCTCTGTGCAGGGTTTGGGGTTCTGTGGGATCAGCTCTGTGCAGGGTTTGGGGTTCTGTGGGATCAGCTCTGTGCAGGGTTTGGGGTTCTGTGGGATCAGCTCTGTGCAGGGTTTGGGGTTCTATGGGATCAGCTCTGTGCAGGGTTTGGGGTTCTGTGGGATCAGCTCTGTGCAGGGTTTGGGGCTCTCAGGTGGGAGCTGCTCTTGCTCTGCTCCCAGCCCCTGCCATGGGATGCTGTGGGGAATGGCAATGGGAGCCTGGCACTTTACAGGATCAGTTTCATGAGGTCAGGACCAGCTGAGCTCCCTCCCTTCTGCTGCCAGGCTCTGCCTTAGTCTCAGCTCTGCTCTTTCCCTCCAGGTTTGGCCAGGCTGGGCAGTTCTCCACAGCCCCTCTGTGAGCTCTGCTCTGTTTTTTCAGGACCTGTGGCTCTGTGGTCTGGAAGCAGCTCCTGAGTATCTGAGGAAGCAGCATCTGGAGCAGCAGCAGCAGCATCTGGAGCAGCATCTGGAGCAGCATCTGGAGCAGCAGCAGCAGCATCTGGAGCAGCATTTGGAGCAGCAGCTGGAGCAGCTGGAGCCCTTCCAGGCCCCCAGGGACAGGCACAGGCAGCTCTCCAGGACTCAGGAGCCCTTCCAGCCCAGCTCCCCACCAGCAGCACCATCATCCCCTAAAGCTGAGCCCTGGGATTGCTCCCTGCTGCAGGAGCTGCAGCTGGAGCCCTGCAACACTGCTGAGCTGCAGGAGCTGAAATCCTTGAGTCCTGCTGAGCTGCAGGAGCTGCAGCTGGAGCCCAGAAACATTGCTGAGCTGCAAGTGTGCAAGCAGCAGCCATCCTTGGGGCACCCCAGTGCCATGGCAGAGCTCAGTGCCCCCCTGTGTGCCCCCCATGCCCAGGGGGAGCTGGGCAAGCCAAGTGCCCCTGGCCCAGGACAGGCTCCTGCTGCCCCTGCCAGCCCTGGAGGGGCTCAGGAGGCTGGGAAAGGACAGAGCCTGGGGGCACAGCAGTCTGGGTCTGGGGGTACAGAGCAGCCTGGGTTAGGGGGGGCAGGGCAATCTGGGTCTGGGGGTACAGAGCAGCCTGGGTTTGGGGGTACAGAGCAGCCTGGGTTAGGGGGGGCAGGGCAATCTGGGTCTGGGGGGGCACAGCAGCCTGGGTTTGGGGGTACACGGCAGTCTGGGTCTGGGGGTACAGGGCAGCCTGGGTCTGGGGGTACAGGGCAGCCTGGGTCTGGGGGTACAGGGCAGCCTGGGTCTGGGGGTACAGAGCAGCCTGGGTCTGGGGGTACAGAGCAGCCTGGGTCTGGGGGTACAGAGCAGCCTGGGTCTGGGGGTACAGAGCAGCCTGGGTCTGGGGGTACAGAGCAGTCTGGGTTAGGGGGTACAGAGCAGCCTGGGTCTGGGGGTACAGAGCAGTCTGGGTTAGGGGGTACAGGGCAGCCTGGGTCTGGGGGTACAGAGCAGTCTGGGTTAGGGGGTACAGGGCAGCCTGGGTCTGGGGGTACAGAGCAGCCTGGGATTGGGGGTACAGAGCAGCCTGGGTCTGGGGGTACAGAGCAGCCTGGGTTTGGGGGTACACGGCAGTCTGGGTCTGGGGGTACACAGCAGTCTGGGTCTGGGGGTACAGGGCAGCCTGGGTCTGGGGGTACAGAGCAGTCTGGGTCTGGGGGTACAGAGCAGCCTGGGATTGGGGGTACAGAGCAGCCTGGGTTTGGGGGTACAGGGCAGGGGCACAGGCACAGTGCCACTGGTGGGGGGCTCAGGGGCAGCCCGGGGGCTGCAGCCCCGTGTGCCAGGCAGGGGCAGGGCCCGGGGCTCTGCCAGCCCTGGGGGGGCTCAGGTGCAGCTGCACAGGTGCCTTTGCTGCAGGGCCCAGCACAGGGCAGCAGCAGCCCTGAGGAGCCTGTGGGGGAGCAGGCAGCCCCCCCCCAGCCCTCAGCTGCAGCTGGGGCTCCTTGCAGCCCCCCCGAGGCCCCCCCAGCCCCGGGGAGGAGGTTCCTGAGCTGTGTGCACATCACCCTGTCCTGCAGCAAACTGCAGCCTGGGCTGGGCTGGGCTGGCAGAGCTGGGCAGGGGCTGGGGGGGCTCAGAGCTCCAGGCAGGGCTCGGGCTGGGACAGCAGGGACAGCAGGGACAGGTGTGGCTGAGCTCCCTTCTGGGGGTCCCAGCCCCCTGCTCTCCCCCAGGCAGGGCAGGGCCAGGGCTCAGCTCCGGGGCTCAAGGGCTCAGGGCACCCCCAGCCCTGCCCCTGCCCCTCAGATCTCCATGCAGAGCCCCCCAGCAGCATCCTGTGTGCACCCCCAGGAGCAGGAGCAGCCTGTGCCCAGCCCTGAGCCAGCTCCATCCCACAGGGACATCCCTCCCTTCCCCAGGCAGCCTGGTGAGCACATCCTGTGTCTGTCTGTGGGGTCTGCACAGGGCATCGTACTGGTGCCCAAACCCAAAATCAAACCCCCCTCTCTGGTGGAGACAGCACCCTGCAGATAATGGGGATGTTTGATTATGTAGGGGCAGAACCCAACCCTTAAACCTTGAAGTTTGTGTGGATGCAGTTGGGGTTCAGCTCAGCTTTCTCTGAGCTCAGGTCATGGTGTCCAGGTGGGCTTGGGGGATATTTTCTGGTGTTTGTTAATCCAGATCCTTGGAACTGATTCACGTGGAGTTCAGTGAGATGTGATTGCTGCTTTACTCCAGAAAACGAGAGGGAAATGTGCACATTGCTGCTTTTAATGGGATAAAGGAGAGCAGTGTGCAGGGTTTGGATGTTCACAGGGCTCCCCACCCCAGTGCTGCTTTGTGCTGGGGCTCTGCTCTTCCTGGCTGGGGACAATCCCCTCCTTTAAATGATTCCCTCAGGCTGGAGCAGCTGGGAGCTCTGTGGGTACAGGGGATGCTGCTGTAACTCACTGATCACAGTTTTCATCTGAATGGGTGAAGCTGGTTTTCCAGGTGAGGGATGGTAACCTTCTACCTGTGGGTGGGGATTTAAGAGTTGAATTTAATTGAATGAATGAAACAGCATTTGCAGTCTTTTTGCTAGAGAGCAGTGTTCCCCCCTTGCTGCCTTGTGGCTCCTGCTCACTGTTTGCCTCTCCCCCCAGCCCAGCCCCTGCTGCTGCCCTACAAGCCCTGGGGAAGCTCTGGCATGTATTATGTGCCCTACCAGCAGCCAGCCAGCAGCCTGTGCCCAGGGCAGCCCCAGGCCCGTGGGGACAAATCCCACTCAGGTACTGCCCCTCCCCTGGGGGTGGATGTTCTGCTCTGGGTTATCTGGGATCCATGGCTGTGGAATTGATTATCTGGGATCCATGGCTGTGGAATCATCTGGGATCCATGGCTGTGGAATTGATTATCTGGGATCCATGGCTGTGGAATTGATTATCTGGGATCCATGGCTGTGGAATCATCTGGGATCCATGGCTGTGGAATTGATTATCTGGGATCCATGGCTGTGGAATTGATTATCTGGGATCCATGGGTGTGGAATCATCTGGGATCCATGGCTGTGGAACTGATTAACTGGGATCCATGGCTGTGGAACTGATTGTCTGGGATCCATGGCTGTGGAATCATCTGGGATCCATGGCTGTGGAATTGATTATCTGGGATCCATGGGTGTGGAATTATCTGATCCATGGACTTTGAATTGTCTGTGGTCCATGGATACTGAATTATCTGTGATCCATGGAATGATCTGATCCCTGGATATTGAATTCTCTCTGATCCATGGGTTTTGCATTGTCTGTGATCCATGGATATTGAATTCTCTCTGATCCATGGGTTTTGCACTGTCTGTGGTCCATGGATATTGAATTCTCTCTGATCCATGGGTTTTGCATTGTCTGTGGTCCCTGGATATTGAATTCTCTCTGATCCATGGGTTTTGCACTGTCTGTGGTCCCTGGCTGTGGCCCCAGGGGACAGTTCCTGCCTGCAGCCCCTGCTCTCCATCTCTGGGCTCCAAATTCCAGTGGACAAATCTCATGTTAGGAATGTTCAGTGGTGAGCAAGGGGTCAGTCACTGCAGGTTGTGCTGGGCAGCTCCAGGTGTCCCTGCTCTTGACCTTTTCCAAGTTTAGCTGGGGAAATGTGCCCAAAATGAGAGAAACAAATGTGACACAAATGTGTTGTTTTGCAGAAAGGATGATGCCACATATCAAAATTCACTATGCAAATGAAGCAGCACAAGGTTCTAGGAAAACAGAGCAGGATGAAAAAACACATTTTGTTTTTCCCAGTCCCTGCTGCAGTCAGGGCTCAGCTCAGGGGGAGCAGCTGAGGGAACTGAGGAAACCCATGGGGTGTGACCAGGTGGGGTTGGCAAGGATGAATTCACAGAATTTTGGGTTGGGAGAGCCCAGCTAGACCAGGGCACCAAGTGCCACATCCAGTCTTTTCTCAAGCCCCCCAGGGATGTGAGTCAGCAGCTCCCTGGGCAGAGCATTCCTGCACTTTGTCACTCTGCCCATGGAAAACTCCCTGAGATCCCACCTGGGTCTCCCCTGGGGCAGCTGGAGACTGTGGGGGACAATTCTGGGTTTCTAGTGCTGAGATACGGTTGGAATTATGGAATTATGGAATGGTTGGAAGGACCTTAAAACCCATCCCATTATCCCATTATCCCATTGTCCCATTGTCCCTTTATCCCATCCCATTGTCCCTTTATCCCTTTATCCCCCAGTGCTCACACTGCTCTCTCTCTCTCTTTCTCCCCCAGGCTCAGAGGAGGCTCCTGCAGGGCTCCTGGCCCCAGAGCTGCCCCTGAGGGACAATCCCAGTGCTGTTCCAGCTGCCCATGGCCCCAGGGCCAGCCCTGAGGAGCATAGCACTCCCCTGGAACAGTCCTCAGGTAATTAGCACGTGGGTTTAATTGGAGATTGTTGCTGTGTGTTCATGCTGTGGAAGAAGCCAGAGCCCAAACTGGCATGTCAGGGTCTGTGGTTCTGGTGGTATTGCTGCCAGAAAATGCAGGATTTGACTCTGATTTCTGTTCCTCTCCTTCCTGCTTGCCCTGAGTGGTGCCTGCAGATTCCTCAGGCTGTGCCCAGGGCTGGGGGCTGTCCCTGCCATGGCAGGGGGGCTCTGGCTGGGCTTTAGGGTCCCTCCATCCCACCCCACTGCAGGATTCCCTGGATGTGAGTGACAGCAGCATTTACTGACATTCCTGAGCCTCCAGAGCTGTGGGACTGGTTCCACTGGGGCTGCCCCTGCCCAGGGCACTCTGCTGTGCTGTGATGTCACATCTGTCCCCTGCTGTCCCCTGGTGCAGCACAAACCCTCCCTGTCAGTGCCTGGGGAGCTCCTGGTGTCACCCAGGCCACCCTGGTGTCACCCAGGCCACTCTGTCACTCTGGCCACCCTGCTGTCACTGTGGTGTCACCCAGGCCACCCTGGTGTCACCCAGGCCACCCTGGTGTCACTCTGGCCACCCTGGTGTCACCCAGGCCACTCTGGTGTCACCCCTCCTGATCTCTGATAGGCATCCAGCTGAGTATTTTCACTTTTCGCTTCAGGTGAGCCTTTTTTTCTTTGAATCTTCTCCTCTCAGAATGGAGAGATTTTGGTGTTTCCAGAATCTTGAATTGCAGAGGAAGGATTTCAATGGTTATGTAAAGCTGCAGCATCAATAACCTGGATAGAAATGAGAGGGGAACAAAAGTGTTAATTTAAAATGATCTCCTAGCAATTCTTTATAGCTGTGAAGGCCCAGGTGAGGAAGAAGTGTAAGGAGAAAGAACCTGTTGTGAAGGGAGCCAGTGCAGCTGGAACTTGAGGAGCTTTCAGGAGAAAGACTTGAATGTCTTAAATCTCCCTGACTTCTTCAACTGTATTTTTAGATGATCTAATAAAAGATTACCTCTACCCACAGAGCTTGTCTAGAGCTTAAAATTATGCAAGTTATGTATTTTTTTTTTTAAAGTTTCTCTATACAAACTTATTTTTATTTTTTGCCTGTTTACATTCCTTCCATTTCTTGGTAACTTTTTAAAAAGCCAGGAATAGCAGAGTTCTGCCTGGCATTCCCAAGCCTGATCTCATTTGTCAGGAGGATGTGGAGGAAGCCTCTTACCCAAGTTTATAAACATTGCCCTTGTATGGGAAGAAAAATTGCTGCACTTGCAGGGCTGGTGAGGCTGGGCCTGGCTGGTCCTTGATCTGTGTTCCACCTCAGCTGGAAGGGAGGGGACCCACTCCAGTCCTGTATACAAAAAGCACAGCTCAAAGGGCATTTTAGAACTTGATCATGTTTGCTTTATGTTGAAAATGAGTTGAGCAGTTTTGGAGGGTGGTGTGTGTGCTCCAGGGTGCCCCATCCCTGGAGTGGGAGCTGGAGCCCCTGGGGCACTGGGGGCTGACCTGGGTGGGTTCTGGGGTCCCTCCTGTGGCTCTCAGCCCAGGGCAGCTCCCTCAGGTGGAGCTGGATTCCTCCCCAGATTCACTGGGAGCTGCTGTTCTCCTGTTGCCACTGATAGAAAAGATGCTGTATGTGATTTTAATAATGCTCAACCTGCATTTGGGAATGAACTCGGCCATCCTGCTTTTAATCCTTTGCTGTCTCCTACAAGTTGTAGGGTGCAAACCCTGCACTTTGAGCTGAGAAATGAAAGACTGAAGTGCTGTGTTCTCTTGCAGGGCTGGCAGGTGGCTGCAGCAGCGTGAAGCCCTCTGGAGCTGCCCCTGGGAGCTGCTGCCTGCAGCACAGGCTGCCCTGCCCAGCAGCTGCCCTGCCCTGCCCCGGTGCCCCCCAGGGCCCAGGGGGGCAGCAGCAGCTCTTCCCCCTCCCTGCAGAGCAGGATGAGGGCAGGGTGGAGGGGCTGAGTGCCAGGGCCCCCCCTGCCCAGGGGGCTCTCCTTGAGCAGAGGCTGGATGGGCTGTGGCTGAGGTTCCTGGAGAGGCAGAGGGGGCAGCAGCAGGGGCAGAGGGGGCAGGAGGGGCAGCAGCAGGGGCAGAGGGGGCAGGAGGGGCAGCAGCAGGGGCAGGAGGGGCAGCTGAGCCTGGTGCAGCGCCTGGAGCGCCTGGCCAGGCTCCTGCAGAGCCCCATCAGGCACAGCCTGGCAGCTGCTGGGCTGCAGGATGGGCTGCAGGGCATGCAGCACATGCAGGGCATGCAGGGGAGGGAGCAGCCAGCAGGAAAAGCCAGAGCTGGGAGCAGCACTGAGCCCAGGGCAGGGGGAGAGACAGCAGGGGTGAGCCATGGGCAAAACAGGCTGGGGGAGCCCAGGGCAGGGCAGAGGGTCAGCCAGCAGCTGGAAAAGGCTCTGCAGGAGCCCAGGGCAGGGCAGAGGGTGAGCCAGCAGCTGGAAAAGGCTCTGCAGGAGCCCAGGGCAGGGCAGAGGGTCAGCCAGCAGCTGGAAAAGGCTCTGCAGGAGCCCAGGGCAGGGCAGAGGGTCAGCCAGGAGCTGGAAAAGGCTCTGCAGGAGCCCAGGGCAGGGCAGAGGGTCAGCCAGCAGCTGGAAAAGGCTCTGCAGGAGCCCAGGGCAGGGCAGAGGGTCAGCCAGGAGCTGGAAAAGGCTCTGCAGGAGCCCAGGGCAGGGCAGAGGGTCAGCCAGGAGCTGGAAAAGGCTCTGCAGGAGCCCAGGGCAGGGCAGAGGGTCAGCCAGGAGCTGGAAAAGGCTCTGCAGGAGCCCAGGGCAGGGCAGAGGGTCAGCCAGGAGCTGGAAAAGGCTCTGCAGGAGCCCAGGGCAGGGCAGAGGGTGAGCCAGCAGCTGGAAAAGGCTCTGCAGGAGCCCAGGGCAGGGCAGAGGGTCAGCCAGGAGCTGGAAAAGGCTCTGCAGGAGCCCAGGGCAGGGCAGAGGGTGAGCCAGCAGCTGGAAAAGGCTCTGCAGGAGTTCAGGACAGATAGAACAGGGCACAGGGTGTCTCAGCAGCTGGAAAAGGCTCTGCAGGAGCCCAGGGCAGACAGAGCAGGGCACAGGGTGTCCCAGCAGCTGGAAAAGGCTCTGGAGCAGCAGCAGCACCCAGCAGCTGCCAGTGGAGGCTCCTCAGAGCCCAGGCTGAGCGAGGGGCCCAGCAGCTGCAGCAGCCCAGGGTGGGACACGGGGCCCCTGGCAGGGCAGGACACGTCCCCAGGCTCGGGGGACAGCAGCTCCCTGTCCCTGTCCCTGTCCACCATTGACACAGGCAGGCTGCTGAGGGCCTTTGGGCAGCACAGGCTGGAGCTGCCCCCCCAGGCAGCCCCCCAGGTGTCCCCCAGGCTGGCCCAGCTGTACTGTGCCATCAGGCAGCAGCAGAGGCGCTCAGAGCAGCGGGCTGGGAGCAGAGCAGCCACGCTGGGGAGCCCCGGGGAGGGGCAGCACAGCCAGGTGAGAGACACCCCCAGCCCAGCCCTGGGTGCCCCCCGGGGACTCCCACTGCTGGGCAGCCCTGCAGGAGCCAGGGCAGCACCAAAGGTGGCCAAACACCACCTGGGTCCCTCCCTTCCCTCCCTTCCCTTCCTTCCCTTCCCTTCCTTCCCTTCCCTTCCCTTCCCTTCCCTTCCCTTCCCTTCCCTTCCCTTCCCTTCCCTTCCCTTCCCTTCCCTTCCCTTCCCTTCCCTTCCCTTCCCTTCCCTTCCCTTCCCTTCCCTTCCCTTCCCTTCCCTTCCCTTCCCTTCCCTTCCCTTCCCTTCCCTTCCCTTCCCTTCCCTTCCCTTCCCTTCCCTGCAACTTCCCTGAAACTTCCCTGAAACTTCCCTGAAACTTCCCTGAAACTTCCCTGAAACTTCCCTGAAACTTCCCTGAAACTTCCCTGAAACTTCCCTGAAACTTCCCTGAAACTTCCCTGAAACTTCCCTGAAACTTCCCTGAAACTTCCCTGAAACTTCCCTGAAACTTCCCTGAAACTTCCCTTCCCTGAAACTTCCCTTCCCTGAAACTTCCCTTCCCTGAAACTTCCCTTCCCTGAAACTTCCCTTCCCTGAAACTTCCCTTCCCTGAAACTTCCCTTCCCTGAAACTTCCCTTCCCTGAAACTTCCCTTCCCTGAAACTTCCCTTCCCTGAAACTTCCCTTCCCTGAAACTTCCTTCCTACTTCCCTCTGAAACTTCCCTTCCCTGAAACTTCCCTTCCCTTCCCTGAAACTTCCCTTCCCTTCCCTGAAACTTCCCTTCCCTTCCCTTCCCTGAAACTTCCCTTCCCTTCCCTTCCCTGAAACTTCCCTTCCCTTCCCTGAAACTTCCCTTCCCTATAAATAAATACATTAACCAAAAAAAATCTGAATTTAGCAAACCAACCCCCTAGAGCTGGGCAAGGATCCACACAATTATTGGAATTTTCCTGCTGTTTGTGCTGTAAAAAGTCCATTTGTCAAATAAGCCAGTGAATTATGAAATAATGAAAAATAATGCAAATAACTAAATAAATCCAGGGGGAGAAATAATTAAAAATAATGCAAATAACTAAATAAATCCAGGGGGAAGCAATATTTTTGAAGGTGAAAAATGGTTTAAAAATATTTAGTATTTTTATTTATAACATTTATTTGAAGGTAAAGTGGAACTGCCCTGAGCTTTGCAATAATACTATTAATAGATCCAACGTTTCTGGCATGGTTGTAGAATTTGGAAGATGATTTAATTCCATGTTCCATTCACAAAATTAATTTTTCAGGGTCTGTTGAACCTTATACCCAAATCTGATTTTTTTTAATGGTTAAATCACCTGTGAGATGACAAATGGAATTAATGCTGTGGGGAATAAACCCTTTAAAGGCTCATTGAACCCCCAGGGCTTTAGAAATTCACATTTTTTATCAGCTGGGGAAATATTCTTTTAAAAAAATCCATGTAAAACACATCACCCCCCTCAAATTAGGAGTGAGAGAAAATAGATGGCAAAATAACAAATTTAATCTAAAATTCCAATTTTGGTCACTTCTGGGCTGTTCAGCTGAGAAAAAGGCAAGATTTATTTGTGTTTTTAGTGGAAATGTCTCCCAGAGAGATTCCTGCCCCAGTCCTTGTGGGAATTCCATGTGGAGCTCAGCTCTGGCAGCTCTGCTCCCAGAGAACTTGGTTACAGCTTTTTTGTATTTATTTAAATCAATTATTGTTATTATTTATATCTGTGTATTTATATATATCTATATATATATTTATAGAAATACAGAATATATAAAAATATATTTATATAAATAGGTGTATTTATATAAATATAGACTGAAATAATATATTAATTATATTTATTTTATATATTATGTATTACATATTTATATATTATATATTATATAATATATAATAAATAATTATATTAATTTATATTTATATTTTTATATATATTTTTAATATAGATCTATTTAACATATATTACATATACTGATATGGTACATATATTACAATATTTAACATATTTTACATATACAGCAATTATTTAATTTTTTATATATATATTCCCAGCTGGAATATTCCCATCCCAGCTGGAATATTCCTGGCACTGCTCAAGCCTGAGTGGCTGCTGGGGAAGGGATATTTTGGGTGTTTCCTCCCTGGTTTTGCACCTTTTTGCTGAGCACATAAAGCAGATTGGTGCATTCCCAATTGCCCTGTTCTGTTATCAGGAGGAAATGCAGCTCTGAGCAGGGGCTCCCCTGGAGCTGGGGCAATACAGGAGACTCAAACCAGGTTCATGGCTCAGAAAAAATATTCCCCTGGAATTTTTCTCTTTTTCAGAGGATCACTCCCAGCTCTCCTGGTGCCCTTCAAGGACTCTGAGCATCCCCTGGATTTTCTCTTCCCCAGGGCATCACCCCCAGCTCTCCTGGAGCCCCTTTGGGCTCTGAGGATCCCCTGGAATTTTTCTCTTTTTCAGGGGATCACCCCCAGCTCCCCTGAACCCCTTCAAGGACTCTGAGCATCCCCTGGATTTTTTCCCTTCCCCAGGGGATCACCCCCAGCTCCCCTGGAGCCCCTTTGGGCTCTGAGCATCCCCTGGATTTTTTCCTTCCCCAGGGGATCACCCCCAGCTGCCCTGGAGCCCCTTTGGGCTCTGAGGATCCCCTGGAATTTTTCTCTTTTTCAGGGGATCACCCCCAGCTGCCCTGGAGCCCCTTTGGGCTCTGAGGATCCCCTGGATTTTTTCCTTCCCCAGGGGATCACCCCCAGCTCCCCTGGAGCCCCTTTGGGCTCTGAGGATCCCCTGGAATTTTTCTCTTTTTCAGGGGATCACCCCCAGCTCCCCTGGAGCCCCTTTGGGCTCTGAGCTCTCTCCAGCTGAGCAGCCCCAGTGGGTTGGAGGATGCCCAGTGCTGTCCTGGCTGACCCCAAGTTCTTTCCCAGCAATAATGTGCTTTTAATAAAGCCCAGAAATGTGCTTTTCCCACAAACCTGGGCTGCTGGAGGTGTCCTTGCCCAGGGCAGGGATTTGGGAGCAGGAGCAGCCTGGGCCCAGCATTGATAACAGGTTATAAAAGGTACAGCAGGGAAAGGCAATGAGGAATCGTTCTGTTTGAATTTTCTCTGTTTCAATCCTGTTTTCTGCTCATTAGGGTGGGGATTTCAGGGATTTCTGTTCTCTTGGCTGTTTTTGCAGAGCCCCATCCCCTTTTCCTGGGAGTCCCCTGGTGCCAGCAGCAGCTCCTGGGGGCCCAGCCCTGCCCTGGGCAAGAAGCGACGAGCACGGATGCTGAGCAAAGGGGTCCAGGCAGGTGAGATCAGTCCCACCATCCCTGGGCTGCTCCTGCCTCTCCTGAGCCCCTCTCTGGGTGTTTCTGTGCTGGCTCTGCTCAGGCAGCACTCCCCAAATCCACTCAGAGCTGCCACAGCAGAGTGGTGTGCTCAGGGAGCTGCAGCTGTGGCATTGGGGCTGCTCTAACACCCCATTTTCTCACTGGGAAGTTAATTAACCCCAGCTCCTGCTCCATTCCCAAAGGTGAGCTGCCTGTTTTTATCTATTGTTTTTTCCCCAAGACATCTGTTCCTCCCAGAATGGGTTCTGTGGGCATATGCTCTTTCAGAAAGCAACTGCAGTGTTCTGTGTTCTTCCTGGGAATATTTTGGGTGTTAAATTCTATTTCAGTCCCAAGCTGCTCCTGGCCTGGTGCAGTTCTGCAGTTGGGTTTGTTTTTTTTCCTGGTGGCAATTAGCAGTTTCTTCATTACTTTCATTTCCACGCCAACTCCCCATCATCACATTGAGTAATGGCCTTGGTTTATTCATCAGATACAGCAATTATTTATTTATTATGCCTGTGTGCAAGCAGATTGAACCAGGGAAGGGTTTTCATAGGGTAGAGTTAATTCCAGTTGAATTCCCACCCCCAGATAAATGTAGATTTTGCTTGGGGAACTTGGTTTTTAATTTTACTCAGATCAGACAGTAACAATCCTGAACCACTGGAACTCCCCTTGGTTTGGGGAAGTGGGAATGGAAAAGGTTTTGGTTTGGAGATGGGTGAGGAAAGGGATTTTTCCATCTGGCTTGGACTGGGGGCTGTCCCTGCCCTGTGTCCTCCTTTAAGGACAGGTGTCTGCCAATAAAGGCAGGAGCTTCTCTTTGAAATGGAGAATGTAAACCCCTCCCTCCAAATTATTATTATAATTTTGAAATTAAGGGACTCTCAGATAAAGATATGGGAATTAGGAATAACAGTTCTTCACTAGGAAAATTAAAATAGCAATGCAGTATTACACAGAACAATCCCAGCCCTGCCAGAGTCAGAATCCAAGCTGGCACAGTCAGTCAGTCAGGGTGGTGGCACAGTCCCATTCCATGGTGCTGCATCCTCCTGCAGGGGCAGATGTGGCTCAGCTGGAGCAGTGCTCCTGGAGAAGGTGCAGTTTCCTCTGAAGCTCCAGGGATGATGTGCAAGGGTCTGGCTTTCCTCTGGGATCCAGTGGAAAGGCTGCTCTGCTGTTCCAAATGTCAGTTTTTCTCTGGGTAGGAAAGGCTTGGCTCCTGCCCTGGCTGGAGCATCTCCCAGTGGGATGATGGAATTTTCTCAGCCATGCCCTGGGACTCAGTGGCCATGAACAGGAGATATCTGCTGGAGGGAGGATGGGCTGTGGAAGATAAAGATGATTGCCCAGCTGGTTTTTAACAATGGCCCATGAACAGGAGATATCTCCCACAGGGATAAGAGTCACTGCCACACCCAGTTTTTAACAATGGCCCATGAACAGGAGATATCTCCCACAGGGATAAGATTCACTGCCACACCCAGTTTTTAACAATGGCCCATTAACAGGTGATACCTGCTGGGTGAAGGGTGGGTCATGGAAAGGTAAAGATGACTGCCCCAGCTGGTTTTTAACACCTGACCCAGTAACAGGAGATATCTGCTGGAGGGAGGATGGGCTGGGGAAGATAAAGATGATTGCCCAGCTGGTTTAAAGATGCCCATGAGCAGAGAATGTGTGCCAGGAGATCAGGGGCACTGCCCCACCCAGATGGGACAGAACACACATTGCTGGCACACCCTGCCCTGCAGCCCCAGACACCCTGGCACACCCTGGCACACAGGCTGAGCTCTCCCTGCCCTGCTGCTGTTCCAGGAGCCCTGGAGATTGTCAGCAGTGCCACCAGGAGCAACACGAGGGACGTTGGGGTGACCTTCCCCACGCCCAGGAGCAGCCAGCAGCTGCAGGAGCCCCCAGGGCCCAGGCAGGAGGGGCCAGCAGGAGGCTGGCAGCAGCCCTGGGCACAGCAGGGCACGGACAGACAGAGCACCAGGAGGAGCAGGCTGCACTGGCAGCAAGGTCAGTGCCCACCCAGGGCTGGGGACACACCCTGCCCCTGTCCCTATCACTGTCCCTGCCCCTGTCCCTCTCCCTGTCCCTCTCCCTGCTCCTGGCCCCTGGCCCAGCCCAAGCCCTGCCAGGCTCTGGTGGGTGTGCAGGGAGTGGCTGTTGCACTCAGGGAATGCAGCACCTGGGCAGGAATCAGTGAGGTGCAGAGGTGGGAATCTTGCAGGTGTCTAATATTCATTTCTGGGGTACAGAACATTCTGTTAGACCTCAGTGCTGGTCACCAGTTGTCCAAACTGAGGCTTCCCAGAAGATGTTTCCAGAGCAGTTGAGTTGAGTTGAGTGAAGATTGGGAACAATTTGATTATTTTTGGGAGTTGCATTTTTAGGCTGCTGGTGGAGTCTCATGACAATTTCTTTTTTTTTTTTTTTTTTTTTTAATTTCTCTTAAATTTCTGCCACTCCTCACAACATCACAATCAAGTGTTTAAAAATATTTTCCTTACTCATCACTGTTGTTGTTGTTGTGGGGACTGATCATTCTCTCTCATAAGGGTTTAATTTAGGAAATTCAGAATATCTGCTCAGAGCCCCAGCTGATGTATTCACATCACTGTGTGTGCAAACTGTGAGTGACTGAGCTCCTGGAGACACACTGAGCATTTGGGAAGCATTTCATCTCCCAAAATACAGATCAAGAGGCACAGACAGGGCTTAGAGAGGCTCCTGAAAAATGTGTGATTTATCTGCACACCTGGGCACTGCTGGGGTAACCTGGGCACACCTGGGCACTGCTGGGCTCACCTGGGCACTGCTGGGGCTCACCTGCACACCTGGGCACTGCTGGGCTCACCTGGGCACTGCTGGGGCTCACCTGCACACCTGGGCACTGCTGGGTTTGAGCTGCCCCTGAGTCCCCTGGTCCTTCCCTTCCCAGGGATGTGGGACAGGATGGGCAGGGTGGTGACAATGCCAGTGAGGTGACACTGGGCTGGAGCAGGGACAGGTTAATAGGGGAAGGAAAAGCCACAAGGGCACAGCAGGGCAAGGAATTCATTCTGCTCTGGGAGAATCTTGGAATGTTTGGGTTGGGAGGGACCTTAAATCCCACCCAGAGCCACCCCTGCCATGGCAGGGACCCCTCCCAGTGTCCCAGGGGGACCCAGCCTGGCCTGGGACACTCCAGGGATCCAGGGGCAGCCACAGTAAATCTGGGAATCCCAGTCCAGCCCCTCCCCACCCTCCCAGGGAACAATTCCTGCCCCCCATCGTTCCCAGTGCTTCCCCCCACCATTCCCAGTGCTTCCCCCCACCATTCCCAGTGCTCCCACCATCGTTCCCAGTGCTTCCCCCCACCATTCCCAGTGCTCCCCCCACCATTCCCAGCTGACTGTGGCCCTGGCTCAGCTGGGCTCCCCTCTGCTGTGTCCCCCAGCCCCTGGGGTGCCCCCAGGGCCGTGGGGTGGGCGGGTGGCACAGGAGCACCTGCAGTGCCCTTTGTGTCCCTGCTGCTGTGACAGGGGCGCCGTGGCTGGAGCTGCAGCGTGGCTGGAGGAAGGAGAACCAGGACACGGCCCCTGCTGGCCCCGGGCCCGCCTGGTTCCAGCCCTGGGGCAGCCCCCAGCCCTGCAGGGAGCCCCTGCGGGAGAGGAACTGGCAGCAGCAGCCCAGCGGGGCCCCGGGGGCTGCCCGGGGGCTGGGGAAGCCCCTGGGGAAGCTGTCACTGCAGGTGAGGGCACGGGGCCACTGGTTCCCCAGAACTCCTCAGTTTATTTCAGGGTTTGGTTGGTCTGGGTTCCCCAGAACTCCTCAGTTTATTTCAGGGTTTGGTTAGTCTGGGTTCCCCAGAACTCCTCAGTTTATTTCAGGGTTTGGTTAGTCTGGGTTCCCCAGAGCTCCTCAGTTTATTTCAGTGTTGGATTGGTCTGTCACTGCAGGTGAGGGCAGTGCTGGGGTGGCACTGGCCCACTCTGGCTTCTCAGAGCTCCTGTTCAGTTTATTTCAATATTTGGTTGGTCTGGTTTTCCCAGAGCTCCTCAGTTTATTTCCATATTTTTTTTGGTCTGGTTTTCCCCGAGCTCCTCAGTTTATTTCCATGTTGGATAGCCTGGCAGTGCAGGGGATAAACCCTTGGAGCCAGGGGGGTGTAGCAGCCAGAACACCCCAGCACACCTGATCCCACACAGAAACAATGCACAGAGCAGGAGATCGGGATGAGTTTTGATTGTTCTTTATTATTATTTTAGTTTTTTTCCTTTCTGGCCAGTTTATTCCCACGTTGTTAAGGCAGCAGTTTGATATTGCACCCAGCAGTGTGATGGGGGATTTGCCACACTTCGGGGTTTGGGGGGGGTGTTTGGGGGGGATGTTTGGGGGGGATGTTTGGGGGGGATGTTTGGAGGGTGTTTGGGGGGGATATTTGGGGGGGATGTTTCGGGGGGGTGTTTGGGGGGGATGTTTCGGGGGGATGTTTGGGGGATGTTTGGGGTCCCCCTGCAGCTGCCAGCCCACCTGGCCCTGCAGGGTGTGTCTGTGTCCCCTTAGGCAGTCTCTGTGTCCCTTCAGGGTGTCTCTCTGTCCCCTGCAGGGTGTCTGTGTGTCTCTGTGTCCCCTGCAGTGTCTGTGTCCCGCAGGAGGCGCTGGCTCTGCAGGGTGTGTCTGTGTGTCTGTGTGTCTGTGTCCCCTCAGGGTGTCTCTGTGTCCCCCCAGGCAGTGTCTCTGTCCCCTGCAGTGTCTCTGTCCCCGCAGGAGGCGCTGGCTCTGCAGGGTGTCTCTGTGTCTCTGTGTCTGTGGTCTCTGTGTCTGTGTCCCCTGCAGTGTCTCTGTCCCCGCAGGAGGCGCTGGCTCTGCAGGGTGTGTCTGTGTCTCTGTGTCTGTGTCTCTGTGTCTGTGTCTCTGTGTCTGTGTCCCCTGCAGTGTCTCTGTCCCCGCAGGAGGCGCTGGCTCTGCAGGGTGTGTCTGTGTCTCTGTGTCTGTGTCTCTGTGTCTCTGTGTCTGTGTCCCCTGCAGTGTCTCTGTCCCCGCAGGAGGCGCTGGCTCTGCAGGGTGTCTCTGTGTCTCTGTGTCTGTGTCTCTGTGTCTGTGTCCCCTGCAGTGTCTCTGTCCCCGCAGGAGGCGCTGGCTCTGCAGGGTGTGTCTGTGTCTCTGTGTCTGTGTCTCTGTGTCTGTGTCTGTGTCTCTGTGTCTCTGTGTCTCTGTGTCTGTGTCCCCTGCAGTGTCTCTGTCCCCGCAGGAGGCGCTGGCTCTGCAGGGTGTCTCTGTGTCTGTGTCTCTGTGTCTGTGTCTCTGTGTCTGTGTCCCCTGCAGTGTCTCTGTCCCCGCAGGAGGCGCTGGCTCTGCGCCGCCCCGATTTCATCTCGCGCTCGGGGCAGCGCCTGCGGCACCTGCGGCTGCTGCGGGAGGAGAGGCGGCGGCAGCGGCGGGAACGGCTGGAACGGCTGGAACAGCTGGAACAGCTGGAGCAGCTGGCACAGCCGGCACCCCCGGAGCAGCTGGCACCCCCGGAGCAGCTGCAGCCTGCGGGCAGGGGGAAGCGGGGCAGGGCTGCTCACCCGCCCACCCCAGGTGCGGCTCCTCTGCTCTCCATCCCTTCACTCCTCACTCAGCCCTTCCTTGCTGCTCATCAACAAACGCATTTTTATCATTCTCACTGCACTCACTCCACCCTGGTGTCTGTGAGATCTTAGAGAGTTTTTTTGTAAAAACATCTGTAAAACTTACAAAGGGCTGGTTGATGTCACGTTCATCATTCCCGTTTCTCACAACTTTCCCTTCAGGTTTCCTGACGAAGGAGAGAAGAGCAATTCCCAAGAGAGAAATGTTTCAGAGGTCTAAAAGGTGAATTTGGGGAGTTTAGTTTGGGTGGGTCGGTGCCCTGGGCAGGGAGGAGCTTTGGTGCAAATCGTTCGGGGAGAAACCAGAGGGAGAAATGTCCTATGGAGATCACAGGGGAGGTTTTGGGGTCAGGCAGTTTTTAGGATCAGGCGGGTTTCAGGATCAGGCAGTTTTTAGGGTCAGGCAGGTTTTGGGATCAGGCAGTTTTTAGGGTCAGGCAGTTTTTGGGGTCAGGCAGTTTTTGGGGTCAGGCAGTTTTTGGGGTCAGGCAGGTTTTGGGGTCAGGCAGTTTTTTAGGATCAGGCGGGTTTCAGGATCAGGCAGTTTTCAGGATCAGGCAGTTTTCAGGATCAGGCAGTTTTTAGGATCAGGCAGTTTTTGGGGTCAGGCCGTTCCCAATCCCGGTTTGTGCCTCTCCCCGGTGCAGGATCTACGAGCAGCTGCCCGAGGTGAGGAGGAGGAGGGAGGAGGAGCAGAGGAGGCTGGAGTACAGCTCCTACCGACTGCGGGCTCAGCTCTACAAAGCCGTGAGTGCCCGGGGGCAGGGCTGGGCTGGAGCGGGATTTCAGAGCTGCTCTTTGGGACCTGCCCAATCTCCACTCACACCTACAAAATCCTGTTTGTTCACACCCAGCTCACACTGGCCTGGCCTTGTTCATCCTGCTGGGGTTCAGCTCAGCTCAGGGTTATCAGTGTCTGTCCTGTCCTTTAGGGTTTAAGGCTCTGCTCAGGTTAAGCTCAGCTCAGGGTTATCAGTGTCTGTCCTGTCCTTTAGGGTTTAAGGCTCTGCTCAGGTTAAGCTCAGCTCAGGGTTATCAGTGTCTGTCCTGCCCTTCAGGGTTTAAGGCTCTGCTCAGGTTAAGCTCAGCTCAGGGTTATCAGAGTCTGTCCTGCCCTTTAGGGTTTAAGGCTCTGCTCAGGTTAAGCTCAGCTCAGGGTTATCAGTGTCTGTCCTGCCCTTTAGGGTTTAAGGCTCTGCTCAGGTTAAGCTCAGCTCAGGGTTATCAGTAGCTGTGTCCTGCTCTTTAGGGTTTAAGGCTCTGCTCAGGTTAAGCTCAGCTCAGGGTTATCAGTGGCTGTGTCCTGCCCTTTAGGGTTTAAGGCTCTGCTCAGGTTAAGCTCAGCTCAGGGTTATCAGTAGCTGTGTCCTGCTCTTTAGGGTTTAAGGCTCTGCTCAGGTTAAGCTCAGCTCAGGGTTATCAGTGGCTGTGTCCTGCCCTTTAGGGTTTAAGGCTCTGCTCAGGTTAAGCTCAGCTCAGGGTTATCAGTAGCTGTGTCCTGCTCTTTAGGGTTTAAGGCTCTGCTCAGGTTAAGCTCAGCTCAGGGTTATCAGTGGCTGTGTCCTGCCCTTTAGGGTTTAAGGCTCTGCTCGGGTTAAGCTCAGCTCAGGGTTATCAGAGTCTGTCCTGCCCTTTAGGGTTTAAGGCTCTGCTCAGGTTAAGCTCAGCTCAGGGTTATCAGAGTCTGTCCTGCCCTTTAGGGTTTAAGGCTCTGCTCAGGTTAAGCTCAGCTCAGGGTTATCAGAGTCTGTCCTGCCCTTTAGGGTTTAAGGCTCTGCTCAGGTTAAGCTCAGCTCAGGGTTATCAGAGTCCTGTCCTGCCCTTCAGGCTCTTCTCTCTCTGGAGATGTTTGCTCTCTCCTCTCCTGCTTTCACACAGGTGGAATTTCCCTCCCCCAGGTGTGAACTGTCTCCTCAGCAGAGCAGTTATGCAAACTGATTCTCACTGCTGTGATTCCCTTCTCACAGGAGTTTATCAGGCTGGCTTTACAAGGCCTGGCTTTCCGAGGTTTTACCCCTCTGGAGCACCAGCATTCTGGGATTTGCTGAACTGAGGTGCAGAGTGCTCAGGCTGTGCTCCAGCTCCCCTTCCTTCCCTGAAATCTCCCATTCCATGGGAGCTCCCAGGAGCAATCTGGGGATTGGTGCCAGAGGGGAATAGTGCAGGGGAGCAGAGCCCAGCCCAGGCAGGACAGGGAGCCCTGCCTGAGCCTAGCTTTGGCTCAGGGAATTCCCAGCTGGGCCTAACGAAGCCTGGAGCCATCCTTAGCTCAGTCCAAAGCTTGCAGTGCTGCTCACTCACCTGGATTCACAGTTTGTGTTTGCACTGGGGTCAGCCAGGATCCCATCTGGGGAGCTGTGGGACAAACCAGTAACCCTAAAACTAAAACTGGCCTTTCTTTAAACTCTGCATCTTAAACTTGCACTTCAGTTTTAGTGTTAAACTCTGGCTGGAGCAATCCTTTCCTGGAGTGATCCAGGCTGGGGTATTTGTTGGGAACTGCAGTCATTGGCTTTTGTAATTTTAACACTTGTAATGTGTTCTCCAAAACATCTTCCTACTCTCATCTGGGGAATTTACCACTAGAAGGATTTTAATTTGTTGCTGTAACTTGGGCTGGGTATTTTCAGGACATTTTTTCCCCCCTGGTCTGAGAATTGCAGATGCTGGTACAGCAAAGTTTGAGCAATGAATGAGTTCTGGCAGGCACTGGAGTGAGGGAATAGGATCAGAACTGTGCACATAAATGTGGGGTTGGTTCATGGCAGGAACTCAGCCCAGTGCTGGAGCAGCAAAGCACCAGGAGGAGCTGTAAATGAGGGCAAGGATGGCTGAGAGCAGCAGTTCCTGAGGGAGCTCCCCGTGCCTGGAAATGATCCAGGGATTCTGTGGGATGACTCCAGAGAGGAGACAGAGCTTTGGGAAAGGAAGGAGCTGCTCCCAGAGCTCCATGAGGGATGAAATCCCAGTCAGGGACCACCTCAGTGTCCAGCTGAGATGCAGCTGAGTTTATTGGACTCAAAATAAGACCCCAGATCAGTGAATTTGTGTGGATCAAACTTGCTTCCCTTCAGTAAAGCAGAGTGCAAATGTCCCTGCAGGGCTCTGGGGAGGGAAGGGCTGGCAGTGACAGTCTGGGGCTGCTCACTGAGGTCAAAAGAGAATTATCAGAAGTTTTGTTGGCACTGAGTGAGGGGGAAACAACGTGGGCCCACCTGGAACTGGAACCATAAAAATCCCTGGGCTGGCTGCACAGACATTGCTAATGTGTGAAATTGTTCAAGGCTTCTGCTCATCAAGGTAGCAAAGTTATTTTTATCACAGGATCTGGGCTGGTGTTCTGTCCCAGCAGCCCTTTGCTTTTGTCCTTTTAATTTCAAATGGAGGATAAAACCATCCCAGTCACATCAGGGGATGGGCAGCCCTGGAATTTTGCACACTCTGCAGTGGGAACAGATTCTGCTCTGGTGGCAGCAGCACTCAGTGAAGTGGAAATGGATTTTCCGAGTTTATCAGATGCAGATTAATTGCATTGCTGAGGTTTTCCACTGGTGGAGGCAGTTTGTGATGGCAGTAAAAGGGGAGAACTCCCAGAGGGAGCAGCAGGGAGTGGCCAGCACTTCCCTCTGCCCCTGAGGGTGTTTGAGTTTGTCATTTCTCAGGGCTGGGGACCAGCAGGTGCCAGTGCCCAAGGGGAGCAGCACTCTGGGGGATTCTGGAACCACTCCCTGCTGGTGGAGGGGACCTGAGAGCCCCCTGGCCCCAGAGCAGCATCTGGGCTGGCTCTGCTCTGCTCTGGCTCTTCTCCAGCCAGCTCCTGCATTTCCAGCCCCTCTTGGGGAGATTGCAGCTGAGGCTTCTGGGCTCAGGACTGTCCCTGCTCACATTTCCCTCTGTTCTGCTCACATTTCCCTGTTCCCTGTTCACATTTCCCTCTGCTCCCTGCTCACATTTCCCTCTGTTCCCTGTTCCCATTTCCCTGTTCCCATTTCCCTGTTCCCTGCTCACATTTCCCTGTTCCCTGTTCCCATTTCCCTGTTCCCATTTCCCTGTTCCCATTTCCCTGTTCCCATTTCCCTGTTCCCTGCTCACATTTCCCTCTGTTCTGCTCACATTTCCCTGCTCACATTTCTCTCTGTTCCCTGCTCACATTTCTCTCTATTCCTTGCTCCCATTTCCCTGTTCCCTGCTCACATTTCCCTGTTCCCATTTCCCTGTTCCCTGCTCACATTTCCCTGCTCACATTTCCCACAGGAATATCCTGGTGTCCTCAGTGAGCAATCCTGAGCTGTTTGAATTGTGCCCCAAGCTGTAAATTCCCATTTTGGGCAGTTTTTGCCCCTTGCTGCCAGGCTGGACAGGGCTTGGATCCCCTGGGACAGTGGGTGGGGTGGGGGGTCCCAAACCCCTCTGTGCTCTGCATTTCTCATTTCCCAGGCACTAAAACTCATTTCTGTCCCTGTGTTTTTCCCTCAGAAAATCACCAACCGTGTGCTGGGCAAGAAGGTGTCCTGAAGCTGAGGGAGGATGCCCAGGCAGCTGCACAGGCACTAAAGGATTCTGCAGCCCCACTCTGTGCTCTTGGCTCCCTTCTGTGCTAGTTCACCCTGCCCTGGGGCACTGTCAGGGTTTTCAGTCAGTAGCTGGGTTTTTGTAGTGGTGTTAGGCACTTCCAGAGGAGAAACAGAGTCTGGGAAAACTTGGTGTTTGTAACTCCCTGGTTGGAATAGCAGTTTTATATATTTATTTTCAATGAGTTTTAACGAGGATGTTTTTTAAATTTATTTTTTAACTCCTGTCTCAGTGTAGCAAATCCACTTGTTCTGTTTTGTATCTTAATAAAACACCTGAGCTGGTGCAGCTGTGTGTGAGCAGGGGCAGGAGGGGCTGAGCAGGGGCAGGAGGGGCTCTTTCCTGGGATAATCCCCTTTGTGGGAGGGTCTGTGCTGGTCAGGAGGGTGCAGAGCAGAGAGCAGCTGCTGCAGTGCTGGTTTCAGTTTCTGTGACCATCAGCAGGCAGTTCATGGGCTGGATAAACAGGAAAAGACATCAGGGGGAAGCAGAGTGGGTGTGAGTGTGGCTTCCATGGGCTCTGCCTCAGGCTGGGCAGTGGAGCCCAGAAACAGCTGGGAGGGAGCAGCCAGGGCAGGGGGAGGGTCTGGAGAGACCCTGCAGGGAGCTGGAATGCAGGGACAGACCCAGGGAATGCTCCAGGGAAGAGGAGATGGGGCTGGGGTCCTGGGAAGGGATTCCCAGATTCCCTGGGCCCCTGGCAGTGCCCAGGGCCAGGTGGATGGATTTGGGTCCCCTGGCACAGTGGGGGTGTCCCTGGGTGGGGTTTAGGGTTTCTCCAAACCCAAACCATTCCAGGATTCCCTGGTCCAGTCTCAGGAATTGGAGTTAAAATGCAGATTACAAATTTGGGATAAATCAGCCTGTGGCTTTCCCTCCTTTCCAAACCCAGTGTTCCTGTTTATCCCAGACCCAGCCTGGTTTGGGTTGAAGGGCCCTCAGGCCCCTCCAGAACCATTCCCAGCTGGAATTTGCTCCTTCCCCTGCCTTGTCCTTGGCCCCAGCTGGAATTGCTGCCTTGCCTTTGGGGTTTTGCTCTGGAAATGAGCTTTGTGTGCAGCTGGAGCTCAGGGTGGGGCTGGTCCCTGATGGATCCCCTGGGACACACAGGGACAGATTTTGTTCCCTGGAGCCCTCACCAGGTCCTTGGAGCTCCTCAAGGCCACTCAGCTGCTGGTTTGTGCTTTTAATTACTCTGAGGGCAGCTGGAGGGTCCTGCTGCTCCAAAACCCCTCTGAGCCCAGGGCAGGGCTGCCCCATCCTGTCCCCAAGTGCCACCTGCCCAGGGTGTGGCATCTCCAGGGCTGGACAAACCTTTGAGTGATGGGATTTCCCCAAAACCTCAGGAATTGTGCTGATTGCAGGGTGCACTCACCCCTCCAAATCACTGCACAGAATTTGGGTGAATTCTGAGAGTTCTGCAGGGGGAGTTAGGCCAGGAGTGGATTTTTCCAGCACTGTTGGAGCAGATTTGTGTTTGCAGTTATTCAGAGTTGTCCTTTGATCAGTGACCTGCAGCTGGAAACCTGCATGGGATGGAGGAGGAGGAAATGGAATAGAGGTGCAAAAATCCACATTTTGCTTTTTTAAAAAAATTTGAGCCTTTTTTCCCCTTCAGAAGCACCTTCCATTTCTTCCCCTGTGACCATTTCCACTCCTCCTTCCTTTGTAAATTCCATCCCAAGGGAATCAGCCCTGATCCTTCTGTCACAGGCAGCCCTGGGGGGTTTTGGGTCCTTCCTATGGAGAATCCTTCTCATTTTGGATGATTTTGGGGTCCTTCCTATGGAGAATCCTCCATCTGGATGTTTTTGGAATTTCTCCTGTGGAGAGCCCTTCCCAATCTGGATGTTTTTGGAATTTCTCCCATGGAGAGCTCCTCTCCATTTGGATGTTTTTGGAATTTCCCCTATGAAGAACCCCTCTCCAGCTGGATGTTTTTTGAATTTCTCCTGTGGAGAACTCTTCTTCATCTGGATTGTTTTGGGATTTCTAACCATGGAGAACCCAATTTGGATTTTTTTAGAATTTCTCCTATGCAGAGCCCCTCTCCATTGGGATTTTTTTGGGATCCATCCCATGCAGAACCCCTCTCCATTTGGATTTTTTTAGAATTTCTCCTATGCAGAGCCCCTCTCCATTGGGATGTTTTTGGGATCCATCCCATGCAGAGCCCCTCTCCCCTCAGGGTTTGGCTGCTGTCTGTTCTCCTGGCTGGGATCTGGGCAGATTTCCCTGCAAATGCACTGCAGTGATGATGGAAACATGATTTCCCTGGAAAAGGGAGTTCCCCAGGCTGCAGTCTTTGCATCAGATTAAAGGGATTATGGATTTTACATCAGATTAAAGGAATTATGGGTTATACATCAGATTAAAGGGATTATGGATTTTACATCAGATTAAAGGGATTATGGATTTTTACATCAGATTAAATGGATTATGGATTTTACATCAACCCTCCCCAAAGTCCATCTCATCTTTTCTGTGGCTGGATTATAATTCACTTTTCCTGAAGGAACTCCCTGAGGAGGACATGACTTCCTGACAGGCTGTTCATTAGTGCAGATCCCACTTCAATGCAGTGAAGCAGATTTTTATTTATTTCCTTTGTGCTGCCTTTGTGAGCCAGTGATGCACTTGGGGCCAGCTGGGCAGGAATTTGGCTGGAAATGGGAAAGGCCCCACACTTTCACACCAGCAGGGTTTGGAAGTCAAGCTTCCAGCAGTATTTTCCTCCCTCCATCAGCAGATAAAGTGAATTCTCCTGCCAAATGGGAGCCTGCAGCAGGGTGAGTGACCCCAGCCTGACAAATGGAACCCCAGTGATGGATGCTGCTGGAAGGAGCTCAGATTCCAGGGAATGAGGCCACTGTGAGAGCCTCCCTGGGGAAAAGGGGATTTTACATCCAGTTTTATGCATGTGCCCCTGTTCTGCAGCCCTGGAGAATTCCTGAGGGAAATGGGAAGGGAATGGAGAATCCCTGAGGGAAATGGGAAGGGAATGGAGAATTCCTGAGGGAAATGGGAAGGGAATGGAGAATTCCTGAGGGAAATGGGAAGGGAATGGAGAATCCCTGAGGGAAATGGGAAGGGAATGGAGAATTCCTGAGGGAAATGGGAAGGGAATGGAGAATCCCTGAGGGAAATGGGAAGGGAATGGAGAATCCCTGAGGAGCTGGGAAGGGAATGGAGAATCCCTGAGGAGCTGGGAAGGGAATGGAGAATTCCTGAGGGAAATGGGAAGGGAATGGAGAATTCCTGAGGGAAATGGGAAGGGAATGGAGAATCCCTGAGGGAAATGGGAAGGGAATGGAGAATTCCTGAGGGAAATGGGAAGGGAATGGAGAATCCCTGAGGGAAATGGGAAGGGAATGGAGAATCCCTGAGGGAAATGGGAAGGGAATGGAGAATTCCTGAGGGAAATGGGAAGGGAATGGAGAATTCCTGAGGGAAATGGGAAGGGAATGGAGAATCCCTGAGGGAAATGGGAAGGGAATGGAGAATCCCTGAGGGAAATGGGAAGGGAATGGAGAATCCCTGAGGAGCTGGGAAGGGGCTCAGCTGGAGCAAAGGAGGCTCAGGGACCTTGTGGCTCTGCCAGGAGGGGACACTGGGGGGATTTGGGATCTGGGGACAGGGACAGGAGGAGAGGGAAACGGCCCCAGGGTGGAAATTGGAGGGTTTAGTTGGGCATTAGGGAAATTCTCATGGAAAAGGTGTTTGGGAAGAGTCTCCCAGGGTGTCTCTGCAGCCCCAGGCTCTGGGGTGGGTGACAGGGACCCCAGCCCCTCTCCCCTCGTGCTGCCCTGGGCTCTGCAGCCCCAGGCTCAGCTGCTGCCTGTGCTGACAGGGCAGCTCCTGTGCTGCCCACAAAAGGCTTTTGTGGCTCTGCAGCAGGTCCAGCTGCTGCTGCCAGCCCTGGGGAGCAGCCAGGCCCTGCTGGGACACCCCTGGGGACACCAGGGCTGTCCCTGTTCCTGTCCCTGGCTGCTGCTCCCTCCCAGCCTGGCCCTGGACAGGCCCTGCTGTCCCCTGGCCCTGCTCTGCCCCATTCCCACTCTGGCACACAGAGGGGTGGAATTTGCAGCATTTGTCCTTCCCTGGAGCTGGCAGGACCCTGTCCCCAAATGTCACCTTGGGCAGGGGCCTGGCAGCTGTCCCCATCTTCAGGGTGAAATCATTTGCAAAGCTTTAATTACTACTGCTAATCAATATTGGGATCTTAATAACCATTGCTGGATGCTGGCCCTGAGTGTGGCAGGGAGAGCTGGGGGAGCCCCCAGGGGCTGGGGAGGGGGAAAGGAGAGAGTGAGCATTGCCTCAGCCCTCTGCTCCTGCTCTGGGGACATGGGGACACTGGGGACAGAGTGGGACACACTGGGACACTGGGATAGGGGCCCTGCCCATGGATGGGGTGGAACGAGCTAAGATTCGAGGTCCCTTCAATCCAACCCATCCTGGATTAATATTAATAATCAGCATTAATAAAATCAATTAATGTAATGCATAATATTATAAATACTAATGATAACAATCAGTATAATTAATATTATTGTTAACAGCAACTGTGGAGTGGACTGAGGGTCACAGAGGTGTCTCTGGTGGGATATGTGGAGTTATTTAATTATTTTATTCACTTAAATCACTGGGAACCACCCCCAGGCTTTCCTCAGGCAGTAGAGAGGGAAAGGGGTGGGGGATTGATGGATGGATCCATGGATCCATGGATGGATGGATCCATGGATGGAAGAATGACTGTGGGACCAGGGCTGGCTGGATCCATGGATGGATGGATGGAAGGATGGATGAGGAGGATCTATGGATGGATCCATGGATGGATGGAAGGATCTATGGATGGATCCATGGATGGAAGAATGACTGTGGGACCAGGGCTGGATGGATCCATGGATGGATGGAAGGATCTATGGATGGATGGATGGATGGATGAGGAGATGATGGATTGATGGATGGATGGATCCATGGATCCATGGATGGAAGAATGACTGAGGGGCCAGGGCTGCCGCAGCCGCGGCGGGCGGGGGAAGCCTGGCAGCCGCCGAGCCGCGGGTCTGGTTCTCATTAAGCGGCCGGGCCGGGCCAAGAGACACAGCAATAAATAAAGCGAACAAAGCCGCCCCCTCTCGCCGCCCCCCCGGCCGGGCTGCGCCGGGGGAGGGACCGGCGGCTGAAAGAGGAGGAGGAGGTCGGGCCGGAGGCGCCGAGTCGGGGCGGTGACAGCCCGGGAGCGGCGGCATGGCCGGGCCGGGCCCCCCCGCGCCCCGCCGGGGCTCGGCCAGGGGCTGGGGGCTCCGCCTCGCCCTCCTGGGGGTCCTGCTGGGGCTCCCCCCGCGGGGCCGGGCGGGGCCGGCAGGTACGGGGGGCTGGGGGCGCGGGGCGGGGATGGGGTGGGATGGGATAGGGATGGGATAGGGGTGGGATGGGATAGGGATGGGATAGGGGTGGGATATGGCTGGGGATGGGGTCGGGGGCTCCGGGCTGCGCTCGCTCCCCCCGGGAGCCCCCAGACCCCCGGCTCCGCTCCCGTCCCGGCGCTGCGGCTCCCGATAGGATCGGGATCGGGACCGGGACCCTCGGCACAGGGTCGGCTCTCGCCCCCAGGGCCGGCTCAGGACGCCCATCCCGTGTCCCTCCCGAGCCCATCCCGTGTCCATCCCGTGTCCATCCCGTGTCCCTCCCGAGCCCATCCCGTGCCCATCCCGTGTCCATCCCGAGCCCATCCCGTGTCCCTCCCGTGTCCATCCCGAGCCCATCCCGTGTCCATCCCGTGTCCATCCCGAGCCCATCCCGTGCCCATACCGTGCCCATCCTGTGCCCATCCCGAGCCCATCCCGTGTCCCTCCTGTGCCCATCCCGAGCCCATCCCGTGTCCCTCCCGAGCCCATCCCGAGCCCATCCCGTGTCCATCCCGAGCCCATCCCGTGTCCCTCCCGAGCCCATCCCGAGCCCATCCCGTGTCCATCCCGTGCCCAGCCCGTGTCCATCCCGAGCCCATCCTGTGCCCATCCCGAGCCCATCCCGTGTCCCTCCCGAGCCCATCCCGAGCCCAGCCCGTGTCCATCCCGAGCCCATCCCGTGTCCCTCCTGTGCCCAGCCCGTGCCCATCCCGTGTCCATCCCGTGTCCATCCCGAGCCCATCCCGAGCCCAGCTCCCGTTCGTGGCTCTTGGGCAGCAGTTCGGGGTTTGTGCTGCCGTGCGGGTTTTGGGGTGAAACGTGGCTCGTTCGCTGGGTGAGGATTTTCCCGAGGCTCATTTTTAGATGGGAGCCAGAGCAGGACCGGGGGTGCCAGTTCCCCTTCGGCCGCCCCTTCCTCATCCCTGTTTCCTTCTCCAGCCATTGGAGAAGTCAGGGCTGATGTTCCCCTACCCACAGCACATTTTCGGTTATTATTTTTTTCACTTCCGAGCCTTGCCGGGCTCTCTCTCGGTGCTGCTGAGTTTTCCAGCAGATCCAAGGGATCTGGGAGCAGCTGGAGGAGCGGGGAGGGCGGTGGGAGCCAAAGCTCAGCTCGGGTAGCCCGAGGAGAGGGGAGAGCTGCTGCCCCGGCGGAATTTGGGGTCTGCGGGGTCCCTGGGGGTCCCGCGGCCCCGGTGCCAACATCCCAAAGGCCAAGGCAGCGCTGCTCCCCGCAGCATTCCCCAGAAGGGCTGGAATGAGCGTTTTCCAGGAAACCGAGGGGAGGGGAGTGTGGGAAACCCTTTCTGTGCCGCATTTGGGTTTATTTGAGTTGGGTTTTTGAGGCCCCGTCTCGTGCTCTGAGTCAGATTCCCAGCGAAAACTAGAGACTAAGCAGTGGGAAATTTGAAATATGGTGGCTGAAATCTCATCTCTGCCATCTCCCAGCTGAGGGATTTTCGGGCCGTGGCCCGGAGCCCAGCGGAGCCGCCCCTGTGTCCCGTCCCCTCCCCGGCCGGCGTGGGAGAGAGCGGAGCGGGGCAGGCAGGGCTGCTGCCCTCCTCCCTTTGGGAGCTGAAAATGCCGGGATTCATTCCTGAAAATACCGGATTCATTCCTGAAAACACTGGCATTCATCCCCTCGCTCCGCAACGGGAGGGCACCAAACCCCGCCGAGCCGAGCCCGTGCCTCAGTTTCTCCACGGACAAGGAGCCGTGTGTGGCTGGGGGGCGGGGGGGGCTGGTTTGGGAGGGGTGAGGAGAGGGAGGCTGGGATGGTGCCACCCCTTATCTGCAGTTATTCCTGGAATCTGATCCAGGCTATATTTAATGGCACTGATTAAATACCTCGGGCGATAGCGCCGGGGGTGACCCGAGCCCGTGGAGCTGCCGCAGCAATTGCCAGCCCATAACCCCACCCTGGCTTTTCTTTTGTCTTCTCAACGACTTCATCTTCCCTCGAGCCAAAGCCCTGGATCTCCGCACGAGGAGCCAAAACAAGCCCCTAAAACGAGAGAGCCCTGAGTCCTGTTATTCCACTCCCTGAGTAAATAACTTTGCTGGGGAAGATAATTCCAGCTCTCCCTGACAACATTTGGTTTGGCAAGGTGGCCCAACCCTTGACATTTTTGTTCAGCCTCGTCCCCTCTCTGCAGCAGCTTCTGATTTTAATTTTTTGTTCTGTTGTCATCCAGGCTTAAGTCATCAGTGGCTGCTCCCTGCGCTGCAGTCAAACCCAGCTCATTGTTTAGGAAAAAAATAATCTTAGAAAGTCAGTCTGCCTCGGATGGAGCCAAGGAATGGCCCGTGCTGCGCTGCCGGGGGGGCTGGGATGGCTCAGACCAACCCTGACAGCACAGCCCTCCCAGCTCCTCTGCCCTGCTGCATTTGGGGTGATCCCTGTCCCAGAATCAGAGTGGTGCAGCAGTCTGGGGTGGAAGGGGCCCTAAAGCCCACCCAGCCCCACTCCCCCCATGGCAGGGACTCCTTCCATGATCCCCAAAAACACCCGAGGGGAGGCTCTGGGTGCTGCTGCTCAGCTCTGCCCCTTCCCCAGCTCCCTGTGCTGTGCCTGTGGAGCAGCTCCAGCTCTCGGGCTCTCTCAGGGTTTGCTCAGCAGCTCTTCTCCTCCCCAGGGCCACTGTCCCACGGAGAACGGGTCACCCCACACTGGCTGCTGGGGGGCCGAGCCCGCAGAGCCGTCAGCCTGGAGGAGCAGGTACGGCCAGGGCTGCTCCCTTCCCTCTCTCCCTCCATCCATCCCTCCATCCATCCCTCCATCCATCCATCATCCATCCATCCATCCAGCATCCATCCATCATCCATCCATCATCCATCCATCCATCATCCATCCATCCATCCATCCATCCATCCATCCATCCATCCATCCATCCATCCATCATCCATCCATCATCCATCCAT